>NW_027617608.1:0-107496 GCF_964187855.1 Myxine glutinosa | reverse complement strand
CTAATACAAGTGCAAAAGTGGTTTCCTGCACCAACACAAGTGTGAAAAGTGGTTTTTCAACACTAACACAAGTGCGAAAAGTGGTTTTTCAACACTAACACAAGTGCGAAAAGTGGTTTTTCCACACTAATACAAGTGCGAAAGTGGTTTCCTGCACCAACACAAGTGTGAAAAGTGGTTTTTCAACACTATCACAAGTGCAAAAAGTGTTTTTTCCACAGTAATACAAGTGCAAAAGTGGTATCCTGCACCAACACAAGTGCGAAAAGTGGTTTTTCAACACTAACACAAGTGCAAAAAGTGGTTTTTCAACACTATCACAAGTGCAAAAAGTGTTTTTTCCACACTAATACAAGTGCAAAAGTGGTTTCCTGCACCAACACAAGTGTGAAAAGTGGTTTTTCAACACTAACACAAGTGCGAAAAGTGGTTTTTCAACACTAACACAAGTGCGAAAAGTGGTTTTTCCACACTAATACAAGTGAAAAAGTGGTTTCCTGCACCAACACAAGTGCGAAAAGTGGTTTTTCAACACTATCACAAGTGCGAAACGTGGTTTTTCAACACTAACACAAGTGCGAAAAGTGGTTTTTCACACTAATACAAGTGCAAAAGTGGTTTCCTGCACCAACACAAGTGCGAAAAGTGGTTTTTCAACACTATCACAAGTGCAAAAAGTGGTTTTTCAACACTATCACAAGTGCAAAAAGTGTTTTTTCCACACTAATACAAGTGCAAAAGTGGTTTCCTGCACCAACACAAGTGTGAAAAGTGGTTTTTCAACACTAACACAAGTGCGAAAAGTATTTTTTCAACACTAACACAAGTGCGAAAAGTGGTTTTTCCACAGTAATACAAGTGCAAAAGTGGTTTCCTGCACCAACACAAGTGCGAAAAGTGGGTTTTCAACACTAACACAATTGCGAAAAGTGGTTTTTCAACACTATCACAAGTGCAAAAAGTGTTTTTTCCACACTAATACAAGTGCAAAAGTGGTTTCCTGCACCAACACAAGTGTGAAAAGTGGTTTTTCAACACTAACACAAGTGCGAAAAGTGGTTTTTCAACACTAACACAAGTGCGAAAAGTAGTTTTTCCACACTAATACAAGTGCAAAAGTGGTTTCCTGCACCAACACAAATGCGAAAAGTGGTTTTTCAACACTATCACAAGTGCGAAAAGTGGTTTTTCAACACTAACACAAGTGCAAAAAGTGGTTTTTCAACACTAACACAAGTGCGAAAAGTGTTTTTTCAACACTATCACAAGTGCGAAAAGTGGTTTTTCAACACTAACACAAGTGCAAAAAGTGGTTTTTCAACACTAACACAAGTGCGAAAAGTGTTTTTTCAACACTAACACAAGTGCGAAAAGTGATTTTTCCACACTAATACAAGTGCAAAAGTGGTTTCCTGCACCAACACAAGTGCGAATAGTGGTTTTTCAACACTAACACAAATGCGAAAAGTGGTTTTTCCACACTAATACAAGTGCAAAAGTGGTTTCCTGCACCAACACAAGTGCGAATAGTGGTTTTTCAACACTAACACAAGTGCGAAAAGTGGTTTTTCCACACTAATACAAGTGCAAAAGTGGTTTCCTGCACCAACACAAGTGCAAAAAGTGGTTTTTCAACACTAACACAAGTGCGAAAAGTGGTTTTTCAACACTGACACAAGTGCGAAAAGTGGTTTTTCAACACTAACACAAGTGCGATAAGTGGTTTTTCAACACTATCACAAGTGCAAAAAGTGTTTTTTCCACACTAATACAAGTGCAAAAGTGGTTTCCTGCACCAACACAAGTGCGAAAAGTGGTTTTTCCACACTTACACAAGTGCAAAAAGTGGTTTTTCAACACTATCACAAGTGCAAAAAGTGTTTTTTCCACACTAATACAAGTGCAAAAGTGGTTTCCTGCACCAACACAAGTGTGAAAAGTGGTTTTTCAACACTAACACAAGTGCGAAAAGTGGTTTTTCAACACTAACACAAGTGCGAAAAGTGGTTTTTCCACACTAATACAAGTGCGAAAGTGGTTTCCTGCACCAACACAAGTGTGAAAAGTGGTTTTTCAACACTATCACAAGTGCAAAAAGTGTTTTTTCCACAGTAATACAAGTGCAAAAGTGGTATCCTGCACCAACACAAGTGCGAAAAGTGGTTTTTCAACACTAACACAAGTGCAAAAAGTGGTTTTTCAACACTATCACAAGTGCAAAAAGTGTTTTTTCCACACTAATACAAGTGCAAAAGTGGTTTCCTGCACCAACACAAGTGTGAAAAGTGGTTTTTCAACACTAACACAAGTGCGAAAAGTGGTTTTTCAACACTAACACAAGTGCGAAAAGTGGTTTTTCCACACTAATACAAGTGAAAAAGTGGTTTCCTGCACCAACACAAGTGCGAAAAGTGGTTTTTCAACACTAACACAAGTGCAAAAAGTGGTTTTTCCACACTAATACAAGTGCAAAAGTGGTTTCCTGCACCAACACAAGTGCGAAAAGTGGTTTTTCAACACTATCACAAGTGCGAAAAGTGGTTTTTCAACACTAACACAAGTGCGAAAAGTGTTTTTTCCACACTAATACAAGTGCAAAAGTGGTTTCCTGCACCAACACAAGTGTGAAAAGTGGTTTTTCAACACTAACACAAGTGCGAAAAGTGGTTTTTCAACACTAACACAAGTGCGAAAAGTGGTTTTTCCACACTAATACAAGTGCGAAAGTGGTTTCCTGCACCAACACAAGTGCAAAAAGTGGTTTTTCAACACTATCACAAGTGCAAAAAGTGTTTTTTCCACACTAATACAAGTGCAAAAGTGGTTTCCTGCACCAACACAAGTGTGAAAAGTGGTTTTTCAACACTAACACAAGTGCGAAAAGTGGTTTTTCAACACTAACACAAGTGCAAAAAGTGGTTTTTCCACACTAATACAAGTGCAAAAGTGGTTTCCTGCACCAACACAAGTGCGAAAAGTGGTTTTTCAACACTATCACAAGTGCGAAAAGTGGTTTTTCAACACTAACACAAGTGCAAAAAGTGGTTTTTCAACACTATCACAATTGCAAAAAGTGTTTTTTCCACACTAATACAAGTGCAAAAGTGGTTTCCTGCACCAACACAAGTGTGAAAAGTGGTTTTTCAACACTAACACAAGTGCGAAAAGTGGTTTTTCAACACTAACACAAGTGCGAAAAGTGTTTTTTCAACACTAACACAAGTGCGAAAAGTGGTTTTTCCACAGTAATACAAGTGCAAAAGTGGGTTCCTGCACCAACACAAGTGCGAAAAGTGGGTTTTCAACACTAACACAAGTGCGAAAAGTGGTTTTTCAACACTATCACAAGTGCAAAAAGTGTTTTTTCCACACTAATACAAGTGCAAAAGTGGTTTCCTGCACCAACACAAGTGTGAAAAGTGGTTTTTCAACACTAACACAAGTGTGAAAAGTGGTTTTTCAACACTAAAAGTGGTTTTTCCACACTAATACAAGTGCAAAAGTGGTTTCCTGCACCAACACAAGTGCGAAAAGTGGTTTTTCAACACTATCACAAGTGCGAAAAGTGGTTTTTCAACACTAACACAAGTGCAAAAAGTGGTTTTTCAACACTATCACAAGTGCAAAAAGTGTTTTTTCCACACTAATACAAGTGCAAAAGTGGTTTCCTGCACCAACACAAGTGTGAAAAGTGGTTTTTCAACACTAACACAAGTGCGAAAAGTGGTTTTTCAACACTAACACAAGTGCGAAAAGTGATTTTTCAACACTAACACAAGTGCGAAAAGTGGTTTTTCCACACTAATACAAGTGCAAAAGTGGTTTCCTGCACCAACACAAGTGCGAATAGTGGTTTTTCAACACTAACACAAGTGCGAAAAGTGGTTTTTCAACACTAACACAAGTGCGAAAAGTGGTTTCTCCACACTAATACAAGTGCAAAAGTGGTTTCCTGCACCAACACAAGTGCGAAAAGTGGTTTTTCAACACTAACACAAGTGCGAAAAGTGGTTTTTCAACACTATCACAAGTGCAAAAAGTGTTTTTTCCACACTAATACAATTGCAAAAGTGGTTTCCTGCACCAACACAAGTGCGAAAAGTGGTTTTTCAACACTAACACAAGTGCGAAAAGTGGTTTTTCAATACTATCACAAGTGCAAAAAGTGTTTTTTCCACACTAATACAAGTGCAAAACTGGTTTCCTGCAACAACACAAGTGCGAAAAGTGGTTTTTCAACACTAACACAAATGCGAAAAGTGGTTTTTCAACACTATCACAAGTGCAAAAAGTGATTTTTCCACACTAATACAAGTGCAAAAGTGGTTTCCTGCACCAACACAAGTGTGAAAAGTGGTTTTTCAACACTAACACAAGTGCGAAAAGTGGTTTTTCAACACTAACACAAGTGCGAAAAGTGGTTTTTTCCACACTAATACAAGTGCAAAAGTGGTTTCCTGCACCAACACAAGTGCGAATAGTGGTTTTTCAACACTAACACAAGTGCGAAAAGTGGTTTTTCCACACTAATTTAAGTGCAAAAGTGGTTTCCTGCACCAACACAAGTGCGAATAGTGGTTTTTCAACACTAACACAAGTGCGAAAAGTGGTTTTTCCACACTAATACAAGTGCAAAAGTGGTTTCCTGCACCAACACAAGTGCGAAAAGTGGTTTTTCAACACTTACACAAGTGCGAAAAGTGGTTTTTCAACACTAACACAAGTGCGAAAAGTGGTTTTTCCACACTAATACAAGTGCAAAAGTGGTTTCCTGCACCAACACAAGTGCGAATAGTGGTTTTTCAACACTAACACAAGTGCGAAAAGTGGTTTTTCCACACTAATACAAGTGCAAAAGTGGTTTCCTGCACCAACACAAGTGCGAATAGTGGTTTTTCAACACTAACACAAGTGCGAAAAGTGGTTTTTCCACACTTATACAAGTGCAAAAGTGGTTTCCTGCACCAACACAAGTGCAAAAAGTGGTTTTTCAACTCTAACACAAGTGCGAAAAGTGGTTTTTCAACACTGACACAAGTGCGAAAAGTGGTTTTTCAACACTAACACAAGTGCGATAAGTCGTTTTTCAACACTATCACAAGTGCAAAAAGTGTTTTTTCCACACTAATACAAGTGCAAAAGTGGTTTCCTGCACCAACACAAGTGCGAAAAGTGGTTTTTCCACACTTACACAAGTGCGAAAAGTGGTTTTTCAACACTATCACAAGTGCAAAAAGTGTTTTTTCCACACTAATACAAGTGCGAAAGTGGTTTCCTGCACCAACACAAGTGCGAAAAGTGGTTTTTCAACACTAACACAAGTGCGAAAAGTGGATTTTCAACACTAACACAAGTGCGAAAAGTGGTTTTTCCACACTAATACAAGTGCGAAAGTGGTTTCCTGCACCAACACAAGTGCGAAAAGTGGTTTTTCAACACTATCACAAGTTCAAAAAGTGTTTTTTCCACAGTAATACAAATGCAAAAGTGGTATCCTGCACCAACACAAGTGCGAAAAGTGGTTTTTCAACACTAACACAAGTGCAAAAAGTGGTTTTTCCACAGTAATACTAGTGCAAAAGTGGTTTCCTGCTCCAACACAAATGCGAAAAGTGGGTTTTCAACACTAACACAAGTGCGAAAAGTCGTTTTTCAACACTATCACAAGTGCAAAAAGTGTTTTTTCCACACTAATACAAGTGCAAAAGTGGTTTCCTACACCAACACAAGTGTGAAAAGTGGTTTTTCAACACTAACACAAGTGCGAAAAGTGGTTTTTCAACACTATCACAAGTGCAAAAAGTGTTTTTTCCACACTAATACAAGTGCAAAAGTGGTTTCCTGCACCAACACAAGTGTGAAAAGTGGTTTTTCAACACTAACACAAGTGCGAAAAGTGGTTTTTCAACACTATCACAAGTGCAAAAAGTGTTTTTTCCACACTAATACAATTGCAAAAGTGGTTTCCTGCACCAACACAAGTGCGAAAAGTGGTTTTTCAACACTATCACAAGTGCGAAAAGTGGTTTTTCAACACTAACACAAGTGCAAAAAGTGTTTTTTCCACACTAATAGAAGTGCAAAACTGGTTTCCTGCACCAACACAAGTGCGAAAAGTGGTTTTTCAACACTAACACAAATGCGAAAAGTGGTTTTTCAACACTATCACAAGTGCAAAAAGTGGTTTTTCCACACTAATACAAGTGCAAAAGTGGTTTCCTGCACCAACACAAGTGCGAAAAGTGGTTTTTCAACACTATCACAAGTGCGAAAAGTGGTTTTTCAACACTAACACAAGTGCAAAAAGTGGTTTTTCAACACTATCACAAGGGCAAAAAGTGTTTTTTCCACACTAATACAAGTGCAAAAGTGGTTTCCTGCACCAACACAAGTGTGAAAAGTGGTTTTTCAACACTAACACAATTGCGAAAAGTGGTTTTTCAACACTAACACAAGTGCGAAAAGTGGTTTTTCAACACTAACACAAGTGCGAAAAGTGGTTTTTCCACACTAATACAAGTGCAAAAGTGGTTTCCTGCACCAACACAAGTGCGAATAGTGGTTTTTCAACACTAACACAAGTGCGAAAAGTGGTTTTTCAACACTAACACAAGTGCGAAAAGTGGTTTTTCCACACTAATACAAGTGCAAAAGTGGTTTCCTGCACCAACACAAGTGCGAATAGTGGTTTTTCAACACTAACACAAGTGCGAAAAGTGGTTTTTCAACACTAAAACAAGTGCGAAAAGTGGTTTCTCCACACTAATACAAGTGCAAAAGTGGTTTCCTGCACCAACACAAGTGCGAAAAGTGGTTTTTCAACACTAACACAAGTGCGAAAAGTGGTTTTTCAACACTATCACAAGTGCAAAAAGTGTTTTTTCCACACTAATACAATTGCAAAAGTGGTTTCCTGCACCAACACAACTGTGAAAAGTGGTTTTTCAACACTAACACAAGTGCGAAAAGTGGTTTTTCAATACTATCACAAGTGCAAAAAGTGTTTTTTCCACACTAATACAAGTGCAAAACTGGTTTCCTGCACCAACACAAGTGCGAAAAGTGGTTTTTCAACACTAACACAAATGCGAAAAGTGGTTTTTCAACAATATCACAAGTGCAAAAAGTGTTTTTTCCACACTAATGCAAGTGCAAAAGTGGTTTCCTGCACCAACACAAGTGTGAAAAGTGGTTTTTCAACACTTACACAAGTGCGAAGTGGTTTTTCAACACTAACACAAGTGCGAAAAGTGGTTTTTCCACACTAATACAAGTGCAAAAGTGGTTTCCTGCACCAACACAAGTGCGAATAGTGGTTTTTCAACACTAACACAAGTGCGAAAAGTGGTTTTTCCACACTAATTTAAGTGCAAAAGTGGTTTCCTGCACCAACACAAGTGCGAATAGTGGTTTTTCAACACTAACACAAGTGCGAAAAGTGGTTTTTCCACAATAATACAAGTGCAAAAGTGGTTTCCTGCACCAACACAAGTGCGAAAAGTGGTTTTTCAACACTTACACAAGTGCGAAAAGTGGTTTTTCAACACTAACACAAGTGCGAAAAGTGGTTTTTCACCACTAATACAAGTGCAAAAGTGGTTTCCTGCACCAACACAAGTGCGAATAGTGGTTTTTCAACACTAACACAAGTGCGAAAAGTGGTTTTTCCACACTAATACAAGTGCAAAAGTGGTTTCCTGCACCAACACAAGTGCGAATAGTGGTTTTTCAACACTAACACAAGTGCGAAAAGTGGTTTTTCCACACTAATACAAGTGCAAAAGTGGTTTCCTGCACCAACACAAGTGCAAAAAGTGGTTTTTCAACACTAACACAAGTGCGAAAAGTGGTTTTTCAACACTGACACAAGTGCGAAAAGTGGTTTTTCAACACTAACACAAGTGCGATAAGTGGTTTTTCAACACTATCACAAGTGCAAAAAGTGTTTTTTCCACACTAATACAAGTGCAAAAGTGGTTTCCTGCACCAACACAAGTGCGAAAAGTGGTTTTTCCACACTTACACAAGTGCAAAAAGTGGTTTTTCAACACTATCACAAGTGCAAAAAGTGTTTTTTCCACACTAATACAAGTGCAAAAGTGGTTTCCTGCACCAACACAAGTGTGAAAAGTGGTTTTTCAACACTAACACAAGTGCGAAAAGTGGTTTTTCAACACTAACACAAGTGCGAAAAGTGGTTTTTCCACACTAATACAAGTGCGAAAGTGGTTTCCTGCACCAACACAAGTGTGAAAAGTGGTTTTTCAACACTATCACAAGTGCAAAAAGTGTTTTTTCCACAGTAATACAAGTGCAAAAGTGGTATCCTGCACCAACACAAATGCGAAAAGTGGTTTTTCAACACTAACACAAGTGCAAAAAGTGGTTTTTCAACACTATCACAAGTGCAAAAAGTGTTTTTTCCACACTAATACAAGTGCAAAAGTGGTTTCCTGCACCAACACAAGTGTGAAAAGTGGTTTTTCAACACTAACACAAGTGCGAAAAGTGGTTTTTCAACACTAACACAAGTGCGAAAAGTGGTTATTTCCACACTAATACAAGTGAAAAAGTGGTTTCCTGCACCAACACAAGTGCGAAAAGTGGTTTTTCAACACTATCACAAGTGCGAAAAGTGGTTTTTCAACACTAAAACAAGTGCGAAAAGTGGTTTTTCCACACTAATACAAGTGCAAAAGTGGTTTCCTGCACCAACACAAGTGCGAAAAGTGGTTTTTCAACACTATCACGAGTGCGAAAAGTGGTTTTTCAACACTAACACAAGTGCAAAAAGTGGTTTTTCAACACTATCACAAGTGCAAAAAGTGTTTTTTCCACACTAATACAAGTGCAAAAGTGGTTTCCTGCACCAACACAAGTGTGAAAAGTGGTTTTTCAACACTAACACAAGTGCGAAAAGTGTTTTTTCAACACTAACACAAGTGCGAAAAGTGGTTTTTCCACAGTAATACAAGTGCAAAAGTGGTTTCCTGCACCAACACAAGTGCGAAAAGTGGGTTTTCAACACTAACACAATTGCGAAAAGTGGTTTTTCAACACTATCACAAGTGCAAAAAGTGTTTTTTCCACACTAATACAAGTGCAAAAGTGGTTTCCTGCACCAACACAAGTGTGAAAAGTGGTTTTTCAACACTAACACAAGTGCGAAAAGTGGTTTTTCAACACTAACACAAGTGCGAAAAGTGGTTTTTCCACACTAATACAAGTGCAAAAGTGGTTTCCTGCACCAACACAAATGCGAAAAGTGGTTTTTCAACACTATCACAAGTGCGAAAAGTGGTTTTTCAACACTAACACAAGTGCAAAAAGTGGTTTTTCAACACTAACACAAGTGCGAAAAGTGTTTTTTCAACACTATCACAAGTGCGAAAAGTGGTTTTTCAACACTAACACAAGTGCAAAAAGTGGTTTTTCAACACTAACACAAGTGCGAAAAGTGTTTTTTCAACACTAACACAAGTGCGAAAAGTGATTTTTCCACACTAATACAAGTGCAAAAGTGGTTTCCTGCACCAACACAAGTGCGAATAGTGGTTTTTCAACACTAACACAAATGCGAAAAGTGGTTTTTCCACACTAATACAAGTGCAAAAGTGGTTTCCTGCACCAACACAAGTGCGAATAGTGGTTTTTCAACACTAACACAAGTGCGAAAAGTGGTTTTTCCACACTAATACAAGTGCAAAAGTGGTTTCCTGCACCAACACAAGTGCAAAAAGTGGTTTTTCAACACTAACACAAGTGCGAAAAGTGGTTTTTCAACACTGACACAAGTGCGAAAAGTGGTTTTTCAACACTAACACAAGTGCGATAAGTGGTTTTTCAACACTATCACAAGTGCAAAAAGTGTTTTTTCCACACTAATACAAGTGCAAAAGTGGTTTCCTGCACCAACACAAGTGCGAAAAGTGGTTTTTCCACACTTACACAAGTGCAAAAAGTGGTTTTTCAACACTATCACAAGTGCAAAAAGTGTTTTTTCCACACTAATACAAGTGCAAAAGTGGTTTCCTGCACCAACACAAGTGTGAAAAGTGGTTTTTCAACACTAACACAAGTGCGAAAAGTGGTTTTTCAACACTAACACAAGTGCGAAAAGTGGTTTTTCCACACTAATACAAGTGCGAAAGTGGTTTCCTGCACCAACACAAGTGTGAAAAGTGGTTTTTCAACACTATCACAAGTGCAAAAAGTGTTTTTTCCACAGTAATACAAGTGCAAAAGTGGTATCCTGCACCAACACAAGTGCGAAAAGTGGTTTTTCAACACTAACACAAGTGCAAAAAGTGGTTTTTCAACACTATCACAAGTGCAAAAAGTGTTTTTTCCACACTAATACAAGTGCAAAAGTGGTTTCCTGCACCAACACAAGTGTGAAAAGTGGTTTTTCAACACTAACACAAGTGCGAAAAGTGGTTTTTCAACACTAACACAAGTGCGAAAAGTGGTTTTTCCACACTAATACAAGTGAAAAAGTGGTTTCCTGCACCAACACAAGTGCGAAAAGTGGTTTTTCAACACTATCACAAGTGCGAAAAGTGGTTTTTCAACACTAACACAAGTGCGAAAAGTGGTTTTTCCACACTAATACAAGTGCAAAAGTGGTTTCCTGCACCAACACAAGTGCGAAAAGTGGTTTTTCAACACTATCACAAGTGCGAAAAGTGGTTTTTCAACACTAACACAAGTGCGAAAAGTGTTTTTTCCACACTAATACAAGTGCAAAAGTGGTTTCCTGCACCAACACAAGTGTGAAAAGTAGTTTTTCAACACTAACACAAGTGCGAAAAGTGGTTTTTCAACACTAACACAAGTGCGAAAAGTGGTTTTTCCACACTAATACAAGTGCGAAAGCGGTTTCCTGCACCAACACAAGTGCAAAAAGTGGTTTTTCAACACTATCACAAGTGCAAAAAGTGTTTTTTCCACACTAATACAAGTGCAAAAGTGGTTTCCTGCACCAACACAAGTGTGAAAAGTGGTTTTTCAACACTAACACAAGTGCGAAAAGTGGTTTTTCAACACTAACACAAGTGCGAAAAGTGGTTTTTCCACACTAATACAAGTGAAAAAGTGGTTTCCTGCACCAACACAAGTGCGAAAAGTGGTTTTTCAACACTATCACAAGTGCGAAAAGTGGTTTTTCAACACTAACACAAGTGCGAAAAGTGGTTTTTCCACACTAATACAAGTGCAAAAGTGGTTTCCTGCACCAACACAAGTGCGAAAAGTGGTTTTTCAACACTATCACAAGTGCGAAAAGTGGTTTTTCAACACTATCACAAGTGCAAAAAGTGTTTTTTCCACACTAATACAAGTGCAAAAGTGATTTCCTGCACCAACACAAGTGTGAAAAGTGGTTTTTCAACACTAACACAAGTGCGAAAAGTGGTTTTTCAACACTAACACAAGTGCGAAAAGTGTTTTTCAACACTAACACAAGTGCGAAAAGTGGTTTTTCCACAGTAATACAAGTGCAAAAAGTGGTTTCCTGCACCAACACAAGTGCGAAAAGTGGGTTTTCAACACTAACACAATTGCGAAAAGTGGTTTTTCAACACTATCACAAGTGCAAAAAGTGTTTTTTCCACACTAATACAAGTGCAAAAGTGGTTTCCTGCACCAACACAAGTGTGAAAAGTGGTTTTTCAACACTAACACAAGTGCAAAAAGTGGTTTTTCAACACTAACACAAGTGCGAAAAGTGGTTTTTCCACACTAATACAAGTGCAAAAGTGGTTTCCTGCACCAACACAAGTGCGAAAAGTGGTTTTTCAACACTATCACAAGTGCGAAAAGTGGTTTTTCAACACTAACACAAGTGCAAAAAGTGGTTTTTCAACACTAACACAAGTGCGAAAAGTGTTTTTTCAACACTATCACAAGTGCGAAAAGTGGTTTTTCAACACTAACACAAGTGCAAAAAGTGGTTTTTCAACACTAACACAAGTGCAAAAAGTGTTTTTTCAACACTAACACAAGTGCGAAAAGTGGTTTTTCAACACTAACACAAGTGCGAAAAGTGGTTTCTCCACACTAATACAAGTGGAAAAGTGGTTTCCTGCACCAACACAAGTGCGAAAAGTGCTTTTTCAACACTAACACAAGTGCGAAAAGTGGTTTTTCAACAATATCACAAGTGCAAAAAGTGTTTTTTCCACACTATCACAAGTGCAAAAGTGGTTTCCAGCACCAACACAAGTGTGAAAAGTGGTTTTTCAACACTAACACAAGTGCGAAAAGTGGTTTTTCAACACTAACACAAGTGCGAAAAGTGGTTTTTCAACACGAACACAAGTGCGAAAAGTGGTTTTTCCACACTAATACAAGTGCAAAAGTGGTTTCCTGCACCAACACAAGTGCGAATAGTGGTTTTTCAACACTAACACAAGTGCGAAAAGTGGTTTTTCAACACTAACACAAGTGCGAAAAGTGGTTTTTCAACACGAACACAAGTGCGAAAAGTGGTTTTTCCACACTAATACAAGTGCAAAAGTGGTTTCCTGCACCAACACAAGTGCGAATAGTGGTTTTTCAACACTAACACAAGTGCGAAAAGTGGTTTTTCAACAATAACACAAGTGCGAAAAGTGGTTTCTCCACACTAATACAAGTGCAAAAGTGGTTTCCTGCACCAACACAAGTGCGAAAAGTGGTTTTTCAACACTAACACAAGTGCGAAAAGTGGTTTTTCAACACTATCACAAGTGCAAAAAGTGTTTTTTCCACACTAATACAATTGCAAAAGTGGTTTCCTGCACCAACACAAGTGCGACAAGTGGTTTTTCAACACTAACACAAGTGCGAAAAGTGGTTTTTCAATACTATCACAAGTGCAAAAAGTGTTTTTTCCACACTAATACAAGTGCAAAAGTGGTTTCCTGCACCAACACAAGTGTGAAAAGTGGTTTTTCAACACTAACACAAGTGCGAAAAGTGGTTTTTCAACACTAACACAAGTGCGAAAAGTGGTTTTTCCACACTAATACAAGTGCGAAAGTGGTTTCCTGCACCAACACAAGTGTGAAAAGTGGTTTTTCAACACTATCACAAGTGCAAAAAGTGTTTTTTCCACAGTAATACAAGTGCAAAAGTGGTATCCTGCACCAACACAAGTGCGAAAAGTGGTTTTTCAACACTAACACAAGTGCAAAAAGTGGTTTTTCAACACTATCACAAGTGCAAAAAGTGTTTTTTCCACACTAATACAAGTGCAAAAGTGGTTTCCTGCACCAACACAAGTGTGAAAAGTGGTTTTTCAACACTAACACAAGTGCGAAAAGTGGTTTTTCAACACTAACACAAGTGCGAAAAGTGGTTTTTCCACACTAATACAAGTGAAAAAGTGGTTTCCTGCACCAACACAAGTGCGAAAAGTGGTTTTTCAACACTAACACAAGTGCGAAAAGTGGTTTTTCCACACTAATACAAGTGCAAAAGTGGTTTCCTGCACCAACACAAGTGCGAAAAGTGGTTTTTCAACACTATCACAAGTGCGAAAAGTGGTTTTTCAACACTAACACAAGTGCGAAAAGTGTTTTTTCCACACTAATACAAGTGCAAAAGTGGTTTCCTGCACCAACACAAGTGTGAAAAGTGGTTTTTCAACACTAACACAAGTGCGAAAAGTGGTTTTTCAACACTAACACAAGTGCGAAAAGTGGTTTTTCCACACTAATACAAGTGCGAAAGTGGTTTCCTGCACCAACACAAGTGCAAAAAGTGGTTTTTCAACACTATCACAAGTGCAAAAAGTGTTTTTTCCACACTAATACAAGTGCAAAAGTGGTTTCCTGCACCAACACAAGTGTGAAAAGTGGTTTTTCAACACTAACACAAGTGCGAAAAGTGGTTTTTCAACACTAACACAAGTGCAAAAAGTGGTTTTTCCACACTAATACAAGTGCAAAAGTGGTTTCCTGCACCAACACAAGTGCGAAAAGTGGTTTTTCAACACTATCACAAGTGCGAAAAGTGGTTTTTCAACACTAACACAAGTGCAAAAAGTGGTTTTTCAACACTATCACAATTGCAAAAAGTGTTTTTTCCACACTAATACAAGTGCAAAAGTGGTTTCCTGCACCAACACAAGTGTGAAAAGTGGTTTTTCAACACTAACACAAGTGCGAAAAGTGGTTTTTCAACACTAACACAAGTGCGAAAAGTGTTTTTTCAACACTAACACAAGTGCGAAAAGTGGTTTTTCCACAGTAATACAAGTGCAAAAGTGGGTTCCTGCACCAACACAAGTGCGAAAAGTGGGTTTTCAACACTAACACAAGTGCGAAAAGTGGTTTTTCAACACTATCACAAGTGCAAAAAGTGTTTTTTCCACACTAATACAAGTGCAAAAGTGGTTTCCTGCACCAACACAAGTGTGAAAAGTGGTTTTTCAACACTAACACAAGTGTGAAAAGTGGTTTTTCAACACTAAAAGTGGTTTTTCCACACTAATACAAGTGCAAAAGTGGTTTCCTGCACCAACACAAGTGCGAAAAGTGGTTTTTCAACACTATCACAAGTGCGAAAAGTGGTTTTTCAACACTAACACAAGTGCAAAAAGTGGTTTTTCAACACTATCACAAGTGCAAAAAGTGTTTTTTCCACACTAATACAAGTGCAAAAGTGGTTTCCTGCACCAACACAAGTGTGAAAAGTGGTTTTTCAACACTAACACAAGTGCGAAAAGTGGTTTTTCAACACTAACACAAGTGCGAAAAGTGATTTTTCAACACTAACACAAGTGCGAAAAGTGGTTTTTCCACACTAATACAAGTGCAAAAGTGGTTTCCTGCACCAACACAAGTGCGAATAGTGGTTTTTCAACACTAACACAAGTGCGAAAAGTGGTTTTTCAACACTAACACAAGTGCGAAAAGTGGTTTCTCCACACTAATACAAGTGCAAAAGTGGTTTCCTGCACCAACACAAGTGCGAAAAGTGGTTTTTCAACACTAACACAAGTGCGAAAAGTGGTTTTTCAACACTATCACAAGTGCAAAAAGTGTTTTTTCCACACTAATACAATTGCAAAAGTGGTTTCCTGCACCAACACAAGTGCGAAAAGTGGTTTTTCAACACTAACACAAGTGCGAAAAGTGGTTTTTCAATACTATCACAAGTGCAAAAAGTGTTTTTTCCACACTAATACAAGTGCAAAACTGGTTTCCTGCAACAACACAAGTGCGAAAAGTGGTTTTTCAACACTAACACAAATGCGAAAAGTGGTTTTTCAACACTATCACAAGTGCAAAAAGTGATTTTTCCACACTAATACAAGTGCAAAAGTGGTTTCCTGCACCAACACAAGTGTGAAAAGTGGTTTTTCAACACTAACACAAGTGCGAAAAGTGGTTTTTCAACACTAACACAAGTGCGAAAAGTGGTTTTTTCCACACTAATACAAGTGCAAAAGTGGTTTCCTGCACCAACACAAGTGCGAATAGTGGTTTTTCAACACTAACACAAGTGCGAAAAGTGGTTTTTCCACACTAATTTAAGTGCAAAAGTGGTTTCCTGCACCAACACAAGTGCGAATAGTGGTTTTTCAACACTAACACAAGTGCGAAAAGTGGTTTTTCCACACTAATACAAGTGCAAAAGTGGTTTCCTGCACCAACACAAGTGCGAAAAGTGGTTTTTCAACACTTACACAAGTGCGAAAAGTGGTTTTTCAACACTAACACAAGTGCGAAAAGTGGTTTTTCCACACTAATACAAGTGCAAAAGTGGTTTCCTGCACCAACACAAGTGCGAATAGTGGTTTTTCAACACTAACACAAGTGCGAAAAGTGGTTTTTCCACACTAATACAAGTGCAAAAGTGGTTTCCTGCACCAACACAAGTGCGAATAGTGGTTTTTCAACACTAACACAAGTGCGAAAAGTGGTTTTTCCACACTTATACAAGTGCAAAAGTGGTTTCCTGCACCAACACAAGTGCAAAAAGTGGTTTTTCAACTCTAACACAAGTGCGAAAAGTGGTTTTTCAACACTGACACAAGTGCGAAAAGTGGTTTTTCAACACTAACACAAGTGCGATAAGTCGTTTTTCAACACTATCACAAGTGCAAAAAGTGTTTTTTCCACACTAATACAAGTGCAAAAGTGGTTTCCTGCACCAACACAAGTGCGAAAAGTGGTTTTTCCACACTTACACAAGTGCGAAAAGTGGTTTTTCAACACTATCACAAGTGCAAAAAGTGTTTTTTCCACACTAATACAAGTGCGAAAGTGGTTTCCTGCACCAACACAAGTGCGAAAAGTGGTTTTTCAACACTAACACAAGTGCGAAAAGTGGATTTTCAACACTAACACAAGTGCGAAAAGTGGTTTTTCCACACTAATACAAGTGCGAAAGTGGTTTCCTGCACCAACACAAGTGCGAAAAGTGGTTTTTCAACACTATCACAAGTGCAAAAAGTGTTTTTTCCACAGTAATACAAATGCAAAAGTGGTATCCTGCACCAACACAAGTGCGAAAAGTGGTTTTTCAACACTAACACAAGTGCAAAAAGTGGTTTTTCCACAGTAATACTAGTGCAAAAGTGGTTTCCTGCTCCAACACAAATGCGAAAAGTGGGTTTTCAACACTAACACAAGTGCGAAAAGTCGTTTTTCAACACTATCACAAGTGCAAAAAGTGTTTTTTCCACACTAATACAAGTGCAAAAGTGGTTTCCTACACCAACACAAGTGTGAAAAGTGGTTTTTCAACACTAACACAAGTGCGAAAAGTGGTTTTTCAACACTATCACAAGTGCAAAAAGTGTTTTTTCCACACTAATACAAGTGCAAAAGTGGTTTCCTGCACCAACACAAGTGTGAAAAGTGGTTTTTCAACACTAACACAAGTGCGAAAAGTGGTTTTTCAACACTATCACAAGTGCAAAAAGTGTTTTTTCCACACTAATACAATTGCAAAAGTGGTTTCCTGCACCAACACAAGTGCGAAAAGTGGTTTTTCAACACTATCACAAGTGCGAAAAGTGGTTTTTCAACACTAACACAAGTGCAAAAAGTGTTTTT
Source organism: Myxine glutinosa (assembly GCF_964187855.1). NCBI lineage: Eukaryota > Metazoa > Chordata > Myxini > Myxiniformes > Myxinidae > Myxine > Myxine glutinosa. Next base: position 90,448 of record NW_027617608.1, on the reverse strand, counting down.
TCCACACTAATAGAAGTGCAAAACTGGTTTCCTGCACCAACACAAGTGCGAAAAGTGGTTTTTCAACACTAACACAAATGCGAAAAGTGGTTTTTCAACACTATCACAAGTGCAAAAAGTGGTTTTTCCACACTAATACAAGTGCAAAAGTGGTTTCCTGCACCAACACAAGTGCGAAAAGTGGTTTTTCAACACTATCACAAGTGCGAAAAGTGGTTTTTCAACACTAACACAAGTGCAAAAAGTGGTTTTTCAACACTATCACAAGGGCAAAAAGTGTTTTTTCCACACTAATACAAGTGCAAAAGTGGTTTCCTGCACCAACACAAGTGTGAAAAGTGGTTTTTCAACACTAACACAATTGCGAAAAGTGGTTTTTCAACACTAACACAAGTGCGAAAAGTGGTTTTTCAACACTAACACAAGTGCGAAAAGTGGTTTTTCCACACTAATACAAGTGCAAAAGTGGTTTCCTGCACCAACACAAGTGCGAATAGTGGTTTTTCAACACTAACACAAGTGCGAAAAGTGGTTTTTCAACACTAACACAAGTGCGAAAAGTGGTTTTTCCACACTAATACAAGTGCAAAAGTGGTTTCCTGCACCAACACAAGTGCGAATAGTGGTTTTTCAACACTAACACAAGTGCGAAAAGTGGTTTTTCAACACTAAAACAAGTGCGAAAAGTGGTTTCTCCACACTAATACAAGTGCAAAAGTGGTTTCCTGCACCAACACAAGTGCGAAAAGTGGTTTTTCAACACTAACACAAGTGCGAAAAGTGGTTTTTCAACACTATCACAAGTGCAAAAAGTGTTTTTTCCACACTAATACAATTGCAAAAGTGGTTTCCTGCACCAACACAACTGTGAAAAGTGGTTTTTCAACACTAACACAAGTGCGAAAAGTGGTTTTTCAATACTATCACAAGTGCAAAAAGTGTTTTTTCCACACTAATACAAGTGCAAAACTGGTTTCCTGCACCAACACAAGTGCGAAAAGTGGTTTTTCAACACTAACACAAATGCGAAAAGTGGTTTTTCAACAATATCACAAGTGCAAAAAGTGTTTTTTCCACACTAATGCAAGTGCAAAAGTGGTTTCCTGCACCAACACAAGTGTGAAAAGCGGTTTTTCAACACTTACACAAGTGCGAAGTGGTTTTTCAACACTAACACAAGTGCGAAAAGTGGTTTTTCCACACTAATACAAGTGCAAAAGTGGTTTCCTGCACCAACACAAGTGCGAATAGTGGTTTTTCAACACTAACACAAGTGCGAAAAGTGGTTTTTCCACACTAATTTAAGTGCAAAAGTGGTTTCCTGCACCAACACAAGTGCGAATAGTGGTTTTTCAACACTAACACAAGTGCGAAAAGTGGTTTTTCCACAATAATACAAGTGCAAAAGTGGTTTCCTGCACCAACACAAGTGCGAAAAGTGGTTTTTCAACACTTACACAAGTGTGAAAAGTGGTTTTTCAACACTAACACAAGTGCGAAAAGTGGTTTTTCACCACTAATACAAGTGCAAAAGTGGTTTCCTGCACCAACACAAGTGCGAATAGTGGTTTTTCAACACTAACACAAGTGCGAAAAGTGGTTTTTCCACACTAATACAAGTGCAAAAGTGGTTTCCTGCACCAACACAAGTGCGAATAGTGGTTTTTCAACACTAACACAAGTGCGAAAAGTGGTTTTTCCACACTAATACAAGTGCAAAAGTGGTTTCCTGCACCAACACAAGTGCAAAAAGTGGTTTTTCAACACTAACACAAGTGCGAAAAGTGGTTTTTCAACACTGACACAAGTGCGAAAAGTGGTTTTTCAACACTAACACAAGTGCGATAAGTGGTTTTTCAACACTATCACAAGTGCAAAAAGTGTTTTTTCCACACTAATACAAGTGCAAAAGTGGTTTCCTGCACCAACACAAGTGCGAAAAGTGGTTTTTCCACACTTACACAAGTGCAAAAAGTGGTTTTTCAACACTATCACAAGTGCAAAAAGTGTTTTTTCCACACTAATACAAGTGCAAAAGTGGTTTCCTGCACCAACACAAGTGTGAAAAGTGGTTTTTCAACACTAACACAAGTGCGAAAAGTGGTTTTTCAACACTAACACAAGTGCGAAAAGTGGTTTTTCCACACTAATACAAGTGCGAAAGTGGTTTCCTGCACCAACACAAGTGTGAAAAGTGGTTTTTCAACACTATCACAAGTGCAAAAAGTGTTTTTTCCACAGTAATACAAGTGCAAAAGTGGTATCCTGCACCAACACAAATGCGAAAAGTGGTTTTTCAACACTAACACAAGTGCAAAAAGTGGTTTTTCAACACTATCACAAGTGCAAAAAGTGTTTTTTCCACACTAATACAAGTGCAAAAGTGGTTTCCTGCACCAACACAAGTGTGAAAAGTGGTTTTTCAACACTAACACAAGTGCGAAAAGTGGTTTTTCAACACTAACACAAGTGCGAAAAGTGGTTATTTCCACACTAATACAAGTGAAAAAGTGGTTTCCTGCACCAACACAAGTGCGAAAAGTGGTTTTTCAACACTATCACAAGTGCGAAAAGTGGTTTTTCAACACTAAAACAAGTGCGAAAAGTGGTTTTTCCACACTAATACAAGTGCAAAAGTGGTTTCCTGCACCAACACAAGTGCGAAAAGTGGTTTTTCAACACTATCACAAGTGCGAAAAGTGGTTTTTCAACACTAACACAAGTGCAAAAAGTGGTTTTTCAACACTATCACAAGTGCAAAAAGTGTTTTTTCCACACTAATACAAGTGCAAAAGTGGTTTCCTGCACCAACACAAGTGTGAAAAGTGGTTTTTCAACACTAACACAAGTGCGAAAAGTGTTTTTTCAACACTAACACAAGTGCGAAAAGTGGTTTTTCCACAGTAATACAAGTGCAAAAGTGGTTTCCTGCACCAACACAAGTGCGAAAAGTGGGTTTTCAACACTAACACAATTGCGAAAAGTGGTTTTTCAACACTATCACAAGTGCAAAAAGTGTTTTTTCCACACTAATACAAGTGCAAAAGTGGTTTCCTGCACCAACACAAGTGTGAAAAGTGGTTTTTCAACACTAACACAAGTGCGAAAAGTGGTTTTTCAACACTAACACAAGTGCGAAAAGTGGTTTTTCCACACTAATACAAGTGCAAAAGTGGTTTCCTGCACCAACACAAATGCGAAAAGTGGTTTTTCAACACTATCACAAGTGCGAAAAGTGGTTTTTCAACACTAACACAAGTGCAAAAAGTGGTTTTTCAACACTAACACAAGTGCGAAAAGTGTTTTTTCAACACTATCACAAGTGCGAAAAGTGGTTTTTCAACACTAACACAAGTGCAAAAAGTGGTTTTTCAACACTAACACAAGTGCGAAAAGTGTTTTTTCAACACTAACACAAGTGCGAAAAGTGATTTTTCCACACTAATACAAGTGCAAAAGTGGTTTCCTGCACCAACACAAGTGCGAATAGTGGTTTTTCAACACTAACACAAATGCGAAAAGTGGTTTTTCCACACTAATACAAGTGCAAAAGTGGTTTCCTGCACCAACACAAGTGCGAATAGTGGTTTTTCAACACTAACACAAGTGCGAAAAGTGGTTTTTCCACACTAATACAAGTGCAAAAGTGGTTTCCTGCACCAACACAAGTGCAAAAAGTGGTTTTTCAACACTAACACAAGTGCGAAAAGTGGTTTTTCAACACTGACACAAGTGCGAAAAGTGGTTTTTCAACACTAACACAAGTGCGATAAGTGGTTTTTCAACACTATCACAAGTGCAAAAAGTGTTTTTTCCACACTAATACAAGTGCAAAAGTGGTTTCCTGCACCAACACAAGTGCGAAAAGTGGTTTTTCCACACTTACACAAGTGCAAAAAGTGGTTTTTCAACACTATCACAAGTGCAAAAAGTGTTTTTTCCACACTAATACAAGTGCAAAAGTGGTTTCCTGCACCAACACAAGTGTGAAAAGTGGTTTTTCAACACTAACACAAGTGCGAAAAGTGGTTTTTCAACACTAACACAAGTGCGAAAAGTGGTTTTTCCACACTAATACAAGTGCGAAAGTGGTTTCCTGCACCAACACAAGTGTGAAAAGTGGTTTTTCAACACTATCACAAGTGCAAAAAGTGTTTTTTCCACAGTAATACAAGTGCAAAAGTGGTATCCTGCACCAACACAAGTGCGAAAAGTGGTTTTTCAACACTAACACAAGTGCAAAAAGTGGTTTTTCAACACTATCACAAGTGCAAAAAGTGTTTTTTCCACACTAATACAAGTGCAAAAGTGGTTTCCTGCACCAACACAAGTGTGAAAAGTGGTTTTTCAACACTAACACAAGTGCGAAAAGTGGTTTTTCAACACTAACACAAGTGCGAAAAGTGGTTTTTCCACACTAATACAAGTGAAAAAGTGGTTTCCTGCACCAACACAAGTGCGAAAAGTGGTTTTTCAACACTATCACAAGTGCGAAAAGTGGTTTTTCAACACTAACACAAGTGCGAAAAGTGGTTTTTCCACACTAATACAAGTGCAAAAGTGGTTTCCTGCACCAACACAAGTGCGAAAAGTGGTTTTTCAACACTATCACAAGTGCGAAAAGTGGTTTTTCAACACTAACACAAGTGCGAAAAGTGTTTTTTCCACACTAATACAAGTGCAAAAGTGGTTTCCTGCACCAACACAAGTGTGAAAAGTAGTTTTTCAACACTAACACAAGTGCGAAAAGTGGTTTTTCAACACTAACACAAGTGCGAAAAGTGGTTTTTCCACACTAATACAAGTGCAAAAGTGGTTTCCTGCACCAACACAAGTGCGAATAGTGGTTTTTCAACACTAACACAAGTGCGAAAAGTGGTTTTTCAACACTAAAACAAGTGCGAAAAGTGGTTTCTCCACACTAATACAAGTGCAAAAGTGGTTTCCTGCACCAACACAAGTGCGAAAAGTGGTTTTTCAACACTAACACAAGTGCGAAAAGTGGTTTTTCAACACTATCACAAGTGCAAAAAGTGTTTTTTCCACACTAATACAATTGCAAAAGTGGTTTCCTGCACCAACACAACTGTGAAAAGTGGTTTTTCAACACTAACACAAGTGCGAAAAGTGGTTTTTCAATACTATCACAAGTGCAAAAAGTGTTTTTTCCACACTAATACAAGTGCAAAACTGGTTTCCTGCACCAACACAAGTGCGAAAAGTGGTTTTTCAACACTAACACAAATGCGAAAAGTGGTTTTTCAACAATATCACAAGTGCAAAAAGTGTTTTTTCCACACTAATGCAAGTGCAAAAGTGGTTTCCTGCACCAACACAAGTGTGAAAAGCGGTTTTTCAACACTTACACAAGTGCGAAGTGGTTTTTCAACACTAACACAAGTGCGAAAAGTGGTTTTTCCACACTAATACAAGTGCAAAAGTGGTTTCCTGCACCAACACAAGTGCGAATAGTGGTTTTTCAACACTAACACAAGTGCGAAAAGTGGTTTTTCCACACTAATTTAAGTGCAAAAGTGGTTTCCTGCACCAACACAAGTGCGAATAGTGGTTTTTCAACACTAACACAAGTGCGAAAAGTGGTTTTTCCACAATAATACAAGTGCAAAAGTGGTTTCCTGCACCAACACAAGTGCGAAAAGTGGTTTTTCAACACTTACACAAGTGTGAAAAGTGGTTTTTCAACACTAACACAAGTGCGAAAAGTGGTTTTTCACCACTAATACAAGTGCAAAAGTGGTTTCCTGCACCAACACAAGTGCGAATAGTGGTTTTTCAACACTAACACAAGTGCGAAAAGTGGTTTTTCCACACTAATACAAGTGCAAAAGTGGTTTCCTGCACCAACACAAGTGCGAATAGTGGTTTTTCAACACTAACACAAGTGCGAAAAGTGGTTTTTCCACACTAATACAAGTGCAAAAGTGGTTTCCTGCACCAACACAAGTGCAAAAAGTGGTTTTTCAACACTAACACAAGTGCGAAAAGTGGTTTTTCAACACTGACACAAGTGCGAAAAGTGGTTTTTCAACACTAACACAAGTGCGATAAGTGGTTTTTCAACACTATCACAAGTGCAAAAAGTGTTTTTTCCACACTAATACAAGTGCAAAAGTGGTTTCCTGCACCAACACAAGTGCGAAAAGTGGTTTTTCCACACTTACACAAGTGCAAAAAGTGGTTTTTCAACACTATCACAAGTGCAAAAAGTGTTTTTTCCACACTAATACAAGTGCAAAAGTGGTTTCCTGCACCAACACAAGTGTGAAAAGTGGTTTTTCAACACTAACACAAGTGCGAAAAGTGGTTTTTCAACACTAACACAAGTGCGAAAAGTGGTTTTTCCACACTAATACAAGTGCGAAAGTGGTTTCCTGCACCAACACAAGTGTGAAAAGTGGTTTTTCAACACTATCACAAGTGCAAAAAGTGTTTTTTCCACAGTAATACAAGTGCAAAAGTGGTATCCTGCACCAACACAAATGCGAAAAGTGGTTTTTCAACACTAACACAAGTGCAAAAAGTGGTTTTTCAACACTATCACAAGTGCAAAAAGTGTTTTTTCCACACTAATACAAGTGCAAAAGTGGTTTCCTGCACCAACACAAGTGTGAAAAGTGGTTTTTCAACACTAACACAAGTGCGAAAAGTGGTTTTTCAACACTAACACAAGTGCGAAAAGTGGTTATTTCCACACTAATACAAGTGAAAAAGTGGTTTCCTGCACCAACACAAGTGCGAAAAGTGGTTTTTCAACACTATCACAAGTGCGAAAAGTGGTTTTTCAACACTAAAACAAGTGCGAAAAGTGGTTTTTCCACACTAATACAAGTGCAAAAGTGGTTTCCTGCACCAACACAAGTGCGAAAAGTGGTTTTTCAACACTATCACAAGTGCGAAAAGTGGTTTTTCAACACTAACACAAGTGCAAAAAGTGGTTTTTCAACACTATCACAAGTGCAAAAAGTGTTTTTTCCACACTAATACAAGTGCAAAAGTGGTTTCCTGCACCAACACAAGTGTGAAAAGTGGTTTTTCAACACTAACACAAGTGCGAAAAGTGTTTTTTCAACACTAACACAAGTGCGAAAAGTGGTTTTTCCACAGTAATACAAGTGCAAAAGTGGTTTCCTGCACCAACACAAGTGCGAAAAGTGGGTTTTCAACACTAACACAATTGCGAAAAGTGGTTTTTCAACACTATCACAAGTGCAAAAAGTGTTTTTTCCACACTAATACAAGTGCAAAAGTGGTTTCCTGCACCAACACAAGTGTGAAAAGTGGTTTTTCAACACTAACACAAGTGCGAAAAGTGGTTTTTCAACACTAACACAAGTGCGAAAAGTGGTTTTTCCACACTAATACAAGTGCAAAAGTGGTTTCCTGCACCAACACAAATGCGAAAAGTGGTTTTTCAACACTATCACAAGTGCGAAAAGTGGTTTTTCAACACTAACACAAGTGCAAAAAGTGGTTTTTCAACACTAACACAAGTGCGAAAAGTGTTTTTTCAACACTATCACAAGTGCGAAAAGTGGTTTTTCAACACTAACACAAGTGCAAAAAGTGGTTTTTCAACACTAACACAAGTGCGAAAAGTGTTTTTTCAACACTAACACAAGTGCGAAAAGTGATTTTTCCACACTAATACAAGTGCAAAAGTGGTTTCCTGCACCAACACAAGTGCGAATAGTGGTTTTTCAACACTAACACAAATGCGAAAAGTGGTTTTTCCACACTAATACAAGTGCAAAAGTGGTTTCCTGCACCAACACAAGTGCGAATAGTGGTTTTTCAACACTAACACAAGTGCGAAAAGTGGTTTTTCCACACTAATACAAGTGCAAAAGTGGTTTCCTGCACCAACACAAGTGCAAAAAGTGGTTTTTCAACACTAACACAAGTGCGAAAAGTGGTTTTTCAACACTGACACAAGTGCGAAAAGTGGTTTTTCAACACTAACACAAGTGCGATAAGTGGTTTTTCAACACTATCACAAGTGCAAAAAGTGTTTTTTCCACACTAATACAAGTGCAAAAGTGGTTTCCTGCACCAACACAAGTGCGAAAAGTGGTTTTTCCACACTTACACAAGTGCAAAAAGTGGTTTTTCAACACTATCACAAGTGCAAAAAGTGTTTTTTCCACACTAATACAAGTGCAAAAGTGGTTTCCTGCACCAACACAAGTGTGAAAAGTGGTTTTTCAACACTAACACAAGTGCGAAAAGTGGTTTTTCAACACTAACACAAGTGCGAAAAGTGGTTTTTCCACACTAATACAAGTGCGAAAGTGGTTTCCTGCACCAACACAAGTGTGAAAAGTGGTTTTTCAACACTATCACAAGTGCAAAAAGTGTTTTTTCCACAGTAATACAAGTGCAAAAGTGGTATCCTGCACCAACACAAGTGCGAAAAGTGGTTTTTCAACACTAACACAAGTGCAAAAAGTGGTTTTTCAACACTATCACAAGTGCAAAAAGTGTTTTTTCCACACTAATACAAGTGCAAAAGTGGTTTCCTGCACCAACACAAGTGTGAAAAGTGGTTTTTCAACACTAACACAAGTGCGAAAAGTGGTTTTTCAACACTAACACAAGTGCGAAAAGTGGTTTTTCCACACTAATACAAGTGAAAAAGTGGTTTCCTGCACCAACACAAGTGCGAAAAGTGGTTTTTCAACACTATCACAAGTGCGAAAAGTGGTTTTTCAACACTAACACAAGTGCGAAAAGTGGTTTTTCCACACTAATACAAGTGCAAAAGTGGTTTCCTGCACCAACACAAGTGCGAAAAGTGGTTTTTCAACACTATCACAAGTGCGAAAAGTGGTTTTTCAACACTAACACAAGTGCGAAAAGTGTTTTTTCCACACTAATACAAGTGCAAAAGTGGTTTCCTGCACCAACACAAGTGTGAAAAGTAGTTTTTCAACACTAACACAAGTGCGAAAAGTGGTTTTTCAACACTAACACAAGTGCGAAAAGTGGTTTTTCCACACTAATACAAGTGCGAAAGCGGTTTCCTGCACCAACACAAGTGCAAAAAGTGGTTTTTCAACACTATCACAAGTGCAAAAAGTGTTTTTTCCACACTAATACAAGTGCAAAAGTGGTTTCCTGCACCAACACAAGTGTGAAAAGTGGTTTTTCAACACTAACACAAGTGCGAAAAGTGGTTTTTTCAACACTAACACAAGTGCGAAAAGTGGTTTTTCCACACTAATACAAGTGAAAAAGTGGTTTCCTGCACCAACACAAGTGCGAAAAGTGGTTTTTCAACACTATCACAAGTGCGAAAAGTGGTTTTTCAACACTAACACAAGTGCGAAAAGTGGTTTTTCCACACTAATACAAGTGCAAAAGTGGTTTCCTGCACCAACACAAGTGCGAAAAGTGGTTTTTCAACACTATCACAAGTGCGAAAAGTGGTTTTTCAACACTATCACAAGTGCAAAAAGTGTTTTTTCCACACTAATACAAGTGCAAAAGTGATTTCCTGCACCAACACAAGTGTGAAAAGTGGTTTTTCAACACTAACACAAGTGCGAAAAGTGGTTTTTCAACACTAACACAAGTGCGAAAAGTGTTTTTCAACACTAACACAAGTGCGAAAAGTGGTTTTTCCACAGTAATACAAGTGCAAAAAGTGGTTTCCTGCACCAACACAAGTGCGAAAAGTGGGTTTTCAACACTAACACAATTGCGAAAAGTGGTTTTTCAACACTATCACAAGTGCAAAAAGTGTTTTTTCCACACTAATACAAGTGCAAAAGTGGTTTCCTGCACCAACACAAGTGTGAAAAGTGGTTTTTCAACACTAACACAAGTGCAAAAAGTGGTTTTTCAACACTAACACAAGTGCGAAAAGTGGTTTTTCCACACTAATACAAGTGCAAAAGTGGTTTCCTGCACCAACACAAGTGCGAAAAGTGGTTTTTCAACACTATCACAAGTGCGAAAAGTGGTTTTTCAACACTAACACAAGTGCAAAAAGTGGTTTTTCAACACTAACACAAGTGCGAAAAGTGTTTTTTCAACACTATCACAAGTGCGAAAAGTGGTTTTTCAACACTAACACAAGTGCAAAAAGTGGTTTTTCAACACTAACACAAGTGCAAAAAGTGTTTTTTCAACACTAACACAAGTGCGAAAAGTGGTTTTTCAACACTAACACAAGTGCGAAAAGTGGTTTCTCCACACTAATACAAGTGGAAAAGTGGTTTCCTGCACCAACACAAGTGCGAAAAGTGCTTTTTCAACACTAACACAAGTGCGAAAAGTGGTTTTTCAACAATATCACAAGTGCAAAAAGTGTTTTTTCCACACTATCACAAGTGCAAAAGTGGTTTCCAGCACCAACACAAGTGTGAAAAGTGGTTTTTCAACACTAACACAAGTGCGAAAAGTGGTTTTTCAACACTAACACAAGTGCGAAAAGTGGTTTTTCAACACGAACACAAGTGCGAAAAGTGGTTTTTCCACACTAATACAAGTGCAAAAGTGGTTTCCTGCACCAACACAAGTGCGAATAGTGGTTTTTCAACACTAACACAAGTGCGAAAAGTGGTTTTTCAACACTAACACAAGTGCGAAAAGTGGTTTTTCAACACGAACACAAGTGCGAAAAGTGGTTTTTCCACACTAATACAAGTGCAAAAGTGGTTTCCTGCACCAACACAAGTGCGAATAGTGGTTTTTCAACACTAACACAAGTGCTAAAAGTGGTTTTTCAACACTAACACAAGTGCGAAAAGTGGTTTCTCCACACTAATACAAGTGCAAAAGTGGTTTCCTGCACCAACACAAGTGCGAAAAGTGGTTTTTCAACACTAACACAAGTGCGAAAAGTGGTTTTTCAACACTATCACAAGTGCAAAAAGTGTTTTTTCCACACTAATACAATTGCAAAAGTGGTTTCCTGCACCAACACAAGTGCGACAAGTGGTTTTTCAACACTAACACAAGTGCGAAAAGTGGTTTTTCAATACTATCACAAGTGCAAAAAGTGTTTTTTCCACACTAATACAAGTGCAAAACTGGTTTCCTGCACCAACACAAGTGCGAAAAGTGGTTTTTCAACACTAACACAAATGCGAAAAGTGGTTTTTCCACACTATCACAAGTGCAAAAAGTGTTTTTTCCACACTAATACAAGTGCAAAAGTGGTTTCCTGCACCAACACAAGTGTGAAAAGTGGTTTTTCAACACTTACACAAGTGCGAAAAGTGGTTTTTCAACACTAACACAAGTGCGAAAAGTGGTTTTTCCACACTAATACAAGTGCAAAAGTGGTTTCCTGCACCAACACAAGTGCGAATAGTGGTTTTTCACCACTAACACAAGTGCGAAAAGTGGTTTTTCCACACTAATTTAAGTGCAAAAGTGGTTTCCTGCACCAACACAAGTGCGAATAGTGGTTTTTCAACACTAACACAAGTGCGAAAAGTGGTTTTTCCACACTAATACAAGTGCAAAAGTGGTTTCCTGCACCAACACAAGTGCGAAAAGTGGTTTTTCAACACTTACACAAGTGCGAAAAGTGGTTTTTCAACACTAACACAAGTGCGAAAAGTGGTTTTTCCACACTAATACAAGTGCAAAAGTGGTTTCCTGCACCAACACAAGTGCGAATAGTGGTTTTTCAACACTAACACGAGTGCGAAAAGTGGTTTTTTCCACACTAATACAAGTGCAAAAGTGGTTTCCTGCACCAACACAAGTGCGAATAGTGGTTTTTCAACACTAATACAAGTGCGAAAAGTGGTTTTTCCACACTAATACAAGTGCAAAAGTGGTTTCCTGCACCAACACAAGTGCAAAAAGTGGTTTTTCAACACTAACACAAGTGCGAAAAGTGGTTTTTCAACACTGACACAAGTGCGAAAAGTGGTTTTTCAACACTAACACAAGTGCGATAAGTGGTTTTTCAACACTAATACAAGTGCAAAAGTGGTTTCCTGCACCAACACAAGTGCGAAAAGTGGTTTTTCCACACTTACACAAGTGCGAAAAGTGGTTTTTCAACACTATCACAAGTGCAAAAAGTGTTTTTTCCACACTAATACAAGTGCAAAAGTGGTTTCCTGCACCAACACAAGTGTGAAAAGTGGTTTTTCAACACTAACACAAGTGCGAAAAGTGGTTTTTCAACACTAACACAAGTGCGAAAAGTGGTTTTTCCACACTAATACAAGTGCGAAAGTGGTTTCCTGCACCAACACAAGTGCGAAAAGTGGTTTTTCAACACTATCATAAGTGCAAAAAGTGTTTTTTCCACAGTAATACAAGTGCAAAAGTGGTATCCTGCACCAACACAAGTGCGAAAAGTGGTTTTTCAACACTAACACAAGTGCAAAAAGTGGTTTTTCCACAGTAATACAAGTGCAAAAGTGGTTTCCTGCACCAACACAAATGCGAAAAGTGGGTTTTCAACACTAACACAAGTGCGAAAAGTGGTTTTTCAACACTATCACAAGTGCAAAAAGTGTTTTTTCCACACTAATACAAGTGCAAAAGTGGTTTCCTGCACCAACACAAGTGTGAAAAGTGGTTTTTCAACACTAACACAAGTGCGAAAAGTGGTTTTTCAACACTAACACAAGTGCGAAAAGTGGTTTTTCCACACTGATACAAGTGCAAAAGTGGTTTCCTGCACCAACACAAGTGCGAAAAGTGGTTTTTCAACACTATCACAAGTGCGAAAAGTGGTTTTTCAACACTAACACAAGTGCGAAAAGTGGTTTTTCCACACTAATACAAGTGCAAAAGTGGTTTCCTGCACCAACACAAGTGCGAAAAGTGGTTTTTCAACACCATCACAAGTGCGAAAAGTGGTTTTTCAACACTAACACAAGTGCAAAAAGTGGTTTTTCAACACTATCACAAGTGCAAAAAGTGTTTTTTCCACACTAATACAAGTGCAAAAGTGGTTTCCTGCACCAACACAAGTGTGAAAAGTGGTTTTTCAACACTAACACAAGTGCGAAAAGTGGTTTTTCAACACGAACACAAGTGCGAAAAGTGTTTTTTCAACACTAACACAAGTGCGAAAAGTGGTTTTTCCACAGTAAAACAAGTGCAAAAGTGGTTTCCTGCACCAACACAAGTGCGAAAAGTGGGTTTTCAACACTAACACAAGTGCGAAAAGTGGTTTTTCAACACTATCACAAGTGCAAAAAGTGTTTTTTCCACACTAATACAAGTGCAAAAGTGGTTTCCTGCACCAACACAAGTGTGAAAAAGTGGTTTTTCAACACTAACACAAGTGCGAAAAGTGGTTTTTCAACACTAACACAAGTGCGAAAAGTGGTTTTTCAACACTAACACAAGTGCGAAAAGTGGTTTTGCCACACTAATACAAGTGCAAAAGTGGTTTCCTGCACCAACACAAGTGCGAAAAGTGGTTTTTCAACACTATCACAAGTGCGAAAAGTGGTTTTTCAACACTAACACAAGTGCAAAAAGTGGTTTTTCAACACTAACACAAGTGCAAAAAGTGGTTTTTCAACACTATCACAAGTGCAAAAAGTGTTTTTTCCACACTAATACAAGTGCAAAAGTGGTTTCCTGCACCAACACAAGTGTGAAAAGTGGTTTTTCAACAATAACACAAGTGCGAAAAGTGGTTTTTCAACACTAACACAAGTGCGAAAAGTGGTTTTTCAACACTAACACAAGTGCGAAAAGTGGTTTTTCCACAGTAATACAAGTGCAAAAGTGGTTTCCTGCACCAACACAAGTGCGAATAGTGGTTTTTCAACACTAACACAAGTGCGAAAAGTGGTTTTTCAACACTATCACAAGTGCAAAAAGTGTTTTTTCCACACTAATACAAGTGCAAAAGTGGTTTCCTGCACCAACACAAGTGCGAAAAGTGGTTTTTCAACACTAACACAAGTGCGAAAAGTGGTTTTTCAACACTAACACAAGTGCGAAAAGTGGTTTTTCAACACTATCACAAGTGCAAAAAGTGGTTTTTCAACACTAACACAAGTGCGAAAAGTGGTTTTTCAACACTAACACAAGTGCGAAAAGTGGTTTTTCAATACTATCACAAGTGCAAAAAGTGTTTTTTCCACACTAATAGAAGTGCAAAAGTGGTTTCCTGCACCAACACAAGTGCGAAAAGTGGTTTTTCAACACTAACACAAGTGCGAAAAGTGGTTTTTCAATACTATCACAAGTGCGAAAAGTGGTTTTTCAACACTAACACAAGTGCGAAAAGTGGTTTTTCAATACTATCACAAGTGCAAAAAGTGTTTTTTCCACACTAATAGAAGTGCAAAACTGGTTTCCTGCACCAACACAAGTGCGAAAAGTGGTTTTTCAACACTAACACAAATGCGAAAAGTGGTTTTTCAACACTATCACAAGTGCAAAAAGTGTTTTTTCCACACTAATACAAGTGCAAAAGTGGTTTCCTGCAGCACCAACACAAGTGTGAAAAGTGGCTTTTCAACACTTACACAAGTGCGAAAAGTGGTTTTTCAACACTAACACAAGTGCGAAAAGTGGTTTTTCCACACTAATACAAGTGCAAAAGTGGTTTCCTGCACCAACACAAGTGCGAATAGTGGTTTTTCAACACTAACACAAGTGCGAAAAGTGGTTTTTCAACACTAACACAACTGCGAAAAGTGGTTTTTCCACACTAATACAAGTGCAAAAGTGGTTTCCTGCACCAACACAAGTGCGAATAGTGGTTTTTCAACACTAACACAAGTGCGAAAAGTGGTTTTTCCACACTAATACAAGTGCAAAAGTGGTTTCCTGCACCAACACAAGTGCGAAAAGTGGTTTTTCAACACTAACACAAGTGCGAAAAGTGGTTTTTCAACACTGACACAAGTGCAAAAAGTGGTTTTTCAACACTAACACAAGTGCGATAAGTGGTTTTTCAACACTATCACAAGTGCAAAAAGTGTTCTTTCCACACTAATACAAGTGCAAAAGTGGTTTCCTGCACCAACACAAGTGCGAAAAGTGGTTTTTCCACACTTACACAAGTGCGAAAAGTGGTTTTTCAACACTATCACAAGTGCAAAAAGTGTTTTTTCCACACTAATACAAGTGCAAAAGTGGTTTCCTGCACAAACACAAGTGTGAAAAGTGGTTTTTCAACACTAACACAAGTGCGAAAAGTGGTTTTTCAACACTAACACAAGTGCAAAAGTGGTTTCCTGCACCAACACAAGTGCGAAAAGTGGTTTTTCAACACTATCACAAGTGCGAAAAGTGGTTTTTCAACACTAACACAAGTGCGAAAAGTGGTTTTTCCACACTAATACAAGTGCAAAAGTGGTTCCTGCACCAACACAAGTGCGAAAAGTGGTTTTTCAACACCATCACAAGTGCGAAAAGTGTTTTTTCAACACTAACACAAGTGCGAAAAGTGGTTTTTCAACACTAACACAAGTGCGAAAAGTGGTTTTGCCACACTAATACAAGTGCAAAAGTGGTTTCCTGCACCAACACAAGTGCGAAAAGTGGTTTTTCAACACTATCACAAGTGCGAAAAGTGGTTTTTCAACACTAACACAAGTGCAAAAAGTGGTTTTTCAACACTAACACAAGTGCAAAAAGTGGTTTTTCAACACTATCACAAGTGCAAAAAGTGTTTTTCCACACTAATACAAGTGCAAAAGTGGTTTCCTGCACCAACACAAGTGTGAAAAGTGGTTTTTCAACACTAACACAAGTGCGAAAAGTGGTTTTTCAACACTAACACAAGTGCGAAAAGTGGTTTTCAACACTAACACAAGTGCGAAAAGTGGTTTTTCCACAGTAATACAAGTGCAAAAGTGGTTTCCCTGCACCAACACAAGTGCGAATAGTGGTTTTTCAACACTAACACAAGTGCGAAAAGTGGTTTTTCAACACTATCACAAGTGCAAAAAGTGTTTTTTCCACACTAATACAAGTGCAAAAGTGGTTTCCTGCACCAACACAAGTGCGAAAAGTGGTTTTTCAACACTAACACAAGTGCGAAAAGTGGTTTTTCAACACTAACACAAGTGCGAAAAGTGGTTTTTCAACACTATCACAAGTGCAAAAAGTGTTTTTCAACACTAACACAAGTGCGAAAAGTGGTTTTTCAACACTAACACAAGTGCGAAAGTGGTTTTTCAATACTATCACAAGTGCAAAAAGTGTTTTTTCCACACTAATAGAAGTGCAAAGTGGTTTCCTGCACCAACACAAGTGCGAAAAGTGGTTTTTCAACACTAACACAAGTGCGAAAAGTGGTTTTTCAATACTATCACAAGTGCGAAAAGTGGTTTTTCAACACTAACACAAGTGCGAAAAGTGGTTTTTCAATACTATCACAAGTGCAAAAAGTGTTTTTTCCACACTAATAGAAGTGCAAAACTGGTTTCCTGCACCAACACAAGTGCGAAAAGTGGTTTTTCAACACTAACACAAATGCGAAAAGTGGTTTTTCAACACTATCACAAGTGCAAAAAGTGTTTTTTCCACACTAATACAAGTGCAAAAGTGGTTTCCTGCACCAACACAAGTGTGAAAAGTGGCTTTTCAACACTTACACAAGTGCGAAAAGTGGTTTTTCAACACTAACACAAGTGCGAAAAGTGGTTTTTCCACACTAATACAAGTGCAAAAGTGGTTTCCTGCACCAACACAAGTGCGAATAGTGGTTTTTCAACACTAACACAAGTGCGAAAAGTGGTTTTTCAACACTAACACAACTGCGAAAAGTGGTTTTTCCACACTAATACAAGTGCAAAAGTGGTTTCCTGCACCAACACAAGTGCGAATAGTGGTTTTTCAACACTAACACAAGTGCGAAAAGTGGTTTTTCCACACTAATACAAGTGCAAAAGTGGTTTCCTGCACCAACACAAGTGCGAAAAGTGGTTTTTCAACACTAACACAAGTGCGAAAAGTGGTTTTTCAACACTGACACAAGTGCAAAAAGTGGTTTTTCAACACTAACACAAGTGCGATAAGTGGTTTTTCAACACTATCACAAGTGCAAAAAGTGTTCTTTCCACACTAATACAAGTGCAAAAGTGGTTTCCTGCACCAACACAAGTGCGAAAAGTGCTTTTTCCACACTTACACAAGTGCGAAAAGTGGTTTTTCAACACTATCACAAGTGCAAAAAGTGTTTTTTCCACACTAATACAAGTGCAAAAGTGGTTTCCTGCACAAACACAAGTGTGAAAAGTGGTTTTTCAACACTAACACAAGTGCGAAAAGTGGTTTTTCAACACTAACACAAGTGCAAAAGTGGTTTCCTGCACCAACACAAGTGTGAAAAGTGGTTTTTCAACACTATCACAAGTGCGAAAAGTGGTTTTTCAACACTAACACAAGTGCGAAAAGTGGTTTTTCCACACTAATACAAGTGCAAAAGTGGTTTCCTGCACCAACACAAGTGCGAAAAGTGGTTTTTCAACACCATCACAAGTGCGAAAAGTGGTTTTTCAACACTAACACAAGTGCAAAAAGTGGTTTTTCAACACTATCACAAGTGCAAAAAGTGTTTTTTCCACACTAATACAAGTGCAAAAGTGGTTTCCTGCACCAACACAAGTGTGAAAAGTGGTTTTTCAACACTAACACAAGTGCGAAAAGTGGTTTTTCAACACGAACACAAGTGCGAAAAGTGTTTTTTCAACACTAACACAAGTGCGAAAAGTGGTTTTTCCACAGTAAAACAAGTGCAAAAGTGGTTTCCTGCACCAACACAAGTGCGAAAAGTGGGTTTTCAACACTAACACAAGTGCGAAAAGTGGTTTTTCAACACTATCACAAGTGCAAAAAGTGTTTTTTCCACACTAATACAAGTGCAAAAGTGGTTTCCTGCACCAACACAAGTGTGAAAAAGTGGTTTTTCAACACTAACACAAGTGCGAAAAGTGGTTTTTCAACACTAACACAAGTGCGAAAAGTGGTTTTTCAACACTAACACAAGTGCGAAAAGTGGTTTTGCCACACTAATACAAGTGCAAAAGTGGTTTCCTGCACCAACACAAGTGCGAAAAGTGGTTTTTCAACACTATCACAAGTGCGAAAAGTGGTTTTTCAACACTAACACAAGTGCAAAAAGTGGTTTTTCAACACTAACACAAGTGCAAAAAGTGGTTTTTCAACACTATCACAAGTGCAAAAAGTGTTTTTTCCACACTAATACAAGTGCAAAAGTGGTTTCCTGCACCAACACAAGTGTGAAAAGTGGTTTTTCAACACTAACACAAGTGCGAAAAGTGGTTTTTCAACACTAACACAAGTGCGAAAAGTGGTTTTTCAACACTAACACAAGTGCGAAAAGTGGTTTTTCCACAGTAATACAAGTGCAAAAGTGGTTTCCTGCACCAACACAAGTGCGAATAGTGGTTTTTCAACACTAACACAAGTGCGAAAAGTGGTTTTTCAACACTATCACAAGTGCAAAAAGTGTTTTTTCCACACTAATACAAGTGCAAAAGTGGTTTCCTGCACCAACACAAGTGCGAAAAGTGGTTTTTCAACACTAACACAAGTGCGAAAAGTGGTTTTTCAACACTAACACAAGTGCGAAAAGTGGTTTTTCAACACTATCACAAGTGCAAAAAGTGGTTTTTCAACACTAACACAAGTGCGAAAAGTGGTTTTTCAACACTAACACAAGTGCGAAAAGTGGTTTTTCAATACTATCACAAGTGCAAAAAGTGTTTTTTCCACACTAATAGAAGTGCAAAAGTGGTTTCCTGCACCAACACAAGTGCGAAAAGTGGTTTTTCAACACTAACACAAGTGCGAAAAGTGGTTTTTCAATACTATCACAAGTGCGAAAAGTGGTTTTTCAACACTAACACAAGTGCGAAAAGTGGTTTTTCAATACTATCACAAGTGCAAAAAGTGTTTTTTCCACACTAATAGAAGTGCAAAACTGGTTTCCTGCACCAACACAAGTGCGAAAAGTGGTTTTTCAACACTAACACAAATGCGAAAAGTGGTTTTTCAACACTATCACAAGTGCAAAAAGTGTTTTTTCCACACTAATACAAGTGCAAAAGTGGTTTCCTGCACCAACACAAGTGTGAAAAGTGGCTTTTCAACACTTACACAAGTGCGAAAAGTGGTTTTTCAACACTAACACAAGTGCGAAAAGTGGTTTTTCCACACTAATACAAGTGCAAAAGTGGTTTCCTGCACCAACACAAGTGCGAATAGTGGTTTTTCAACACTAACACAAGTGCGAAAAGTGGTTTTTCAACACTAACACAACTGCGAAAAGTGGTTTTTCCACACTAATACAAGTGCAAAAGTGGTTTCCTGCACCAACACAAGTGCGAATAGTGGTTTTTCAACACTAACACAAGTGCGAAAAGTGGTTTTTCCACACTAATACAAGTGCAAAAGTGGTTTCCTGCACCAACACAAGTGCGAAAAGTGGTTTTTCAACACTAACACAAGTGCGAAAAGTGGTTTTTCAACACTGACACAAGTGCAAAAAGTGGTTTTTCAACACTAACACAAGTGCGATAAGTGGTTTTTCAACACTATCACAAGTGCAAAAAGTGTTCTTTCCACACTAATACAAGTGCAAAAGTGGTTTCCTGCACCAACACAAGTGCGAAAAGTGGTTTTTCCACACTTACACAAGTGCGAAAAGTGGTTTTTCAACACTATCACAAGTGCAAAAAGTGTTTTTTCCACACTAATACAAGTGCAAAAGTGGTTTCCTGCACAAACACAAGTGTGAAAAGTGGTTTTTCAACACTAACACAAGTGCGAAAAGTGGTTTTTCAACACTAACACAAGTGCAAAAGTGGTTTCCTGCACCAACACAAGTGCGAAAAGTGGTTTTTCAACACTATCACGAGTGCAAAAAGTGTTTTTTCCACAGTAATACAAGTGCAAAAGTGGTATCCTGCACCAACACAAGTGCGAAAAGTGGTTTTTCAACACTAACACAAGTGCAAAAAGTGGTTTTTCAACACTATCACAAGTGCAAAAAGTGTTTTTTCCACACTAATACAAGTGCAAAAGTGGTTTCCTGCACCAACACAAGTGTGAAAAGTGGTTTTTCAACACTAACACAAGTGCGAAAAGTGGTTTTTCAACACTAACACAAGTGCGAAAAGTGGTTTTTCAACACTAACACAAGTGCGAAAAGTGGTTTTTCCACACTAATACAAGTGCAAAAGTGGTTTCCTGCACCAACACAAGTGCGAATAGTGGTTTTTCAACACTAACACAAGTGCGAAAAGTGGTTTTTCAACACTAACACAAGTGCGAAAAGTGGTTTCTCCACACTAATACAAGTGCAAAAGTGGTTTCCTGCACCAACACAAGTGCGAAAAGTGGTTTTTCAACACTAACACAAGTGCGAAAAGTGGTTTTTCAACACTATCACAAGTGCAAAAAGTGTTATTTCCACACTAATACAAGTGCAAAAGTGGTTTCCTGCACCAACACAAGTGCGAAAAGTGGTTTTTCAACACTAACACAAGTGCGAAAAGTGGTTTTTTAATACCATCACAAGTGCAAAAAGTGTTTTTTCCACACTAATACAAGTGCAAAACTGGTTTCCTGCACCAACACAAGTGCGAAAAGTGGTTTTTCAACACTAACACAAGTGCGAAAAGTGGTTTTTCAACACTATCACAAGTGCAAAACGTGTTTTTTCCACACTAATACAAGTGCAAAAGTGGTTTCCTGCACTAACACAAGTGCGAAAAGTGGTTTTTCAACACTATCACAAGTGCAAAAAGTGTTTTTTTCCACACTAATACAAGTGCAAAAGTGATTTCCTGCACCAACACAAGTGCGAAAAGTGGTTTTCAACACTAACACAAGCGCGAAATGTGGTTTTTCAACACTAACACAAGTGCAAAAAGTGGTTTTTCAACACTATCACAAGTGCAAAAAGTGTTTTTTCCACACTAATACAAGTGCAAAAGTGGTTTCCTGCACCAACAGAAGTGCGAATAGTGGTTTTTCAACACTAACACAAGTGCGAAAAGTGGTTTTTCAACACTAACACAAGTGCGAAAAGTGGTTTTTCCACACTAATACAAGTGCAAAAGTGGTTTCCTGCACCAACACAAGTGCGAACAGTGGTTTTTCAACACTAACACAAGTGCGAAAAGTGGTTTTTCCACACTAATACAAGTGCAAAAGTGGTTTCCTGCACCAACACAAGTGCGAAAAGTGGTTTTTCAACACTAACACAAGTGCGAAAAGTGGTTTTTCAACACTGACACAAGTGCGAAAAGTGGTTTTTCAACACTAACACAAGTGCGATAAGTGGTTTTTCAACACTATCACAAGTGCAAAAAGTGTTTTTTCCACACTAATACAAGTGCAAAAGTGGTTTCCTGCACCAACACAAGTGCGAAAAGTGGTTTTTCCACACTTACACAAGTGCGAAAAGTGGTTTTTCAACACTATCACGAGTGCAAAAAGTGTTTTTTCCACAATAATACAAGTGAAAAAGTGGTTTCCTGCACCAACACAAATGTGAAAAGTGGTTTTTCAACACTAACACAAGTGCGAAAAGTGGTTTTTCAACACTAACACAAGTGCGAAAAGTGGTTTTTCCACACTAATACAAGTGCAAAAGTGGTTTCCTGCACCAACACAAGTGCGAAAAGTGGTTTTTCAACACTATCACAAGTGCAAAAAGTGTTTTTTCCACAGTAATACAAGTGCAAAAGTGGTATCCTGCACCAACACAAGTGCGAAAAGTGGTTTTTCAACACTAACACAAGTGCGAAAAGTGGTTTTTCAACACCAACACAAGTGCGAAAAGTGGTTTTTCAACACTAACACAAGTGCGAAAAGTGGTTTTTCCACACTAATACAAGTGCAAAAGTGGTTTCCTGCACCAACACAAGTGCGAATAGTGGTTTTTCAACACTAACACAAGTGCGAAAAGTGGTTTTTCAACACTAACACAAGTGCGAAAAGTGGTTTCTCCACACTAATACAAGTGGAAAAGTGGTTTCCTGCACCAACACAAGTGCGAAAAGTGGTTTTTCAACACTAACACAAGTGCGAAAAGTGGTTTTTCAACACTATCACAAGTGCAAAAAGTGTTTTTTCCACACTAATACAATTGCAAAAGTGGTTTCCTGCACCAACACAAGTGCGAAAAGTGGTTTTTCAACACTAACACAAGTGCGAAAATTGGTTTTTCAAGACTATCACAAGTGCAAAAAGTGTTTTTTCCACACTAATAGAAGTGCAAAACTGGTTTCCTGCACCAACACAAGTGCGAAAAGTGGTTTTTCAACACTAACACAAGTGCGAAAAGTGGTTTTGCCACACTAATACAAGTGCAAAAGTGGTTTCCTGCACCAACACAAGTGCGAAAAGTGGTTTTTCAACACTATCACAAGTGCGAAAAGTGGTTTTTCAACACTAACACAAGTGCAAAAAGTGGTTTTTCAACACTAACACAAGTGCAAAAAGTGGTTTTTCAACACTATCACAAGTGCAAAAAGTGTTTTTTCCACACTAATACAAGTGCAAAAGTGGTTTCCTGCACCAACACAAGTGCGAAAAGTGGTTTTTCCACACTTACACAAGTGCGAAAAGTGGTTTTTCAACACTATCACAAGTGCAAAAAGTGTTTTTTCCACACTAATACAAGTGCAAAAGTGGTTTCCTGCACAAACACAAGTGTGAAAAGTGGTTTTTCAACACTAACACAAGTGCGAAAAGTGGTTTTTCAACACTAACACAAGTGCAAAAGTGGTTTCCTGCACCAACACAAGTGCGAAAAGTGGTTTTTCAACACTATCACGAGTGCAAAAAGTGTTTTTTCCACAGTAATACAAGTGCAAAAGTGGTATCCTGCACCAACACAAGTGCGAAAAGTGGTTTTTCAACACTAACACAAGTGCAAAAAGTGGTTTTTCAACACTATCACAAGTGCAAAAAGTGTTTTTTCCACACTAATACAAGTGCAAAAGTGGTTTCCTGCACCAACACAAGTGTGAAAAGTGGTTTTTCAACACTAACACAAGTGCGAAAAGTGGTTTTTCAACACTAACACAAGTGCGAAAAGTGGTTTTTCAACACTAACACAAGTGCGAAAAGTGGTTTTTCCACACTAATACAAGTGCAAAAGTGGTTTCCTGCACCAACACAAGTGCGAATAGTGGTTTTTCAACACTAACACAAGTGCGAAAAGTGGTTTTTCAACACTAACACAAGTGCGAAAAGTGGTTTCTCCACACTAATACAAGTGCAAAAGTGGTTTCCTGCACCAACACAAGTGCAAAAAGTGGTTTTTCAACACTAACACAAGTGCGAAAAGTGGTTTTTCAACACTATCACAAGTGCAAAAAGTGTTATTTCCACACTAATACAAGTGCAAAAGTGGTTTCCTGCACCAACACAAGTGCGAAAAGTGGTTTTTCAACACTAACACAAGTGCGAAAAGTGGTTTTTTAATACCATCACAAGTGCAAAAAGTGTTTTTTCCACACTAATACAAGTGCAAAACTGGTTTCCTGCACCAACACAAGTGCGAAAAGTGGTTTTTCAACACTAACACAAGTGCGAAAAGTGGTTTTTCAACACTATCACAAGTGCAAAACGTGTTTTTTCCACACTAATACAAGTGCAAAAGTGGTTTCCTGCACTAACACAAGTGCGAAAAGTGGTTTTTCAACACTATCACAAGTGCAAAAAGTGTTTTTTTCCACACTAATACAAGTGCAAAAGTGATTTCCTGCACCAACACAAGTGCGAAAAGTGGTTTTCAACACTAACACAAGCGCGAAATGTGGTTTTTCAACACTAACACAAGTGCAAAAAGTGGTTTTTCAACACTATCACAAGTGCAAAAAGTGTTTTTTCCACACTAATACAAGTGCAAAAGTGGTTTCCTGCACCAACAGAAGTGCGAATAGTGGTTTTTCAACACTAACACAAGTGCGAAAAGTGGTTTTTCAACACTAACACAAGTGCGAAAAGTGGTTTTTCCACACTAATACAAGTGCAAAAGTGGTTTCCTGCACCAACACAAGTGCGAACAGTGGTTTTTCAACACTAACACAAGTGCGAAAAGTGGTTTTTCCACACTAATACAAGTGCAAAAGTGGTTTCCTGCACCAACACAAGTGCGAAAAGTGGTTTTTCAACACTAACACAAGTGCGAAAAGTGGTTTTTCAACACTGACACAAGTGCGAAAAGTGGTTTTTCAACACTAACACAAGTGCGATAAGTGGTTTTTCAACACTATCACAAGTGCAAAAAGTGTTTTTTCCACACTAATACAAGTGCAAAAGTGGTTTCCTGCACCAACACAAGTGCGAAAAGTGGTTTTCCACACTTACACAAGTGCGAAAAGTGGTTTTTCAACACTATCACGAGTGCAAAAAGTGTTTTTTCCACAATAATACAAGTGAAAAAGTGGTTTCCTGCACCAACACAAATGTGAAAAGTGGTTTTTCAACACTAACACAAGTGCGAAAAGTGGTTTTTCAACACTAACACAAGTGCGAAAAGTGGTTTTTCCACACTAATACAAGTGCAAAAGTGGTTTCCTGCACCAACACAAGTGCGAAAAGTGGTTTTTCAACACTATCACAAGTGCAAAAAGTGTTTTTTCCACAGTAATACAAGTGCAAAAGTGGTATCCTGCACCAACACAAGTGCGAAAAGTGGTTTTTCAACACTAACACAAGTGCGAAAAGTGGTTTTTCAACACCAACACAAGTGCGAAAAGTGGTTTTTCAACACTAACACAAGTGCGAAAAGTGGTTTTTCCACACTAATACAAGTGCAAAAGTGGTTTCCTGCACCAACACAAGTGCGAATAGTGGTTTTTCAACACTAACACAAGTGCGAAAAGTGGTTTTTCAACACTAACACAAGTGCGAAAAGTGGTTTCTCCACACTAATACAAGTGGAAAAGTGGTTTCCTGCACCAACACAAGTGCGAAAAGTGGTTTTTCAACACTAACACAAGTGCGAAAAGTGGTTTTTCAACACTATCACAAGTGCAAAAAGTGTTTTTTCCACACTAATACAATTGCAAAAGTGGTTTCCTGCACCAACACAAGTGCGAAAAGTGGTTTTTCAACACTAACACAAGTGCGAAAATTGGTTTTTCAATACTATCACAAGTGCAAAAAGTGTTTTTTCCACACTAATAGAAGTGCAAAACTGGTTTCCTGCACCAACACAAGTGCGAAAAGTGGTTTTTCAACACTAACACAAATGCGAAAAGTGGTTTTTCAACACTATCACAAGTGCAAAAAGTGATTTTTCCACACTAATACAAGTGCAAAAGTGGTTTCCTGCACCAACACAAGTGTGAAAAGTGGTTTTTCAACACTTACACAAGTGCGAAAAGTGGTTTTTCAACACTAACACAAGTGCGAAAAGTGGTTTTTCCACACTAATACAAGTGCAAAAGTGGTTTCCTGCACCAACACAAGTGCGAATAGTGGTTTTTCAACACTAACACAAGTGCGAAATGTGGTTTTTCAACACTAACACAAGTGCGAAAAGTGGTTTTTCCACACTAATACAAGTGCAAAAGTGGTTTCCTGCACCAACACAAGTGCGAATAGTGGTTTTTCAACACTAACACAAGTGCGAAAAGTGGTTTTTCCACACTAATACAAGTGCAAAAGTGGTTTCCTGCACCAACACAAGTGCGAAAAGTGGTTTTTCAACACTAACACAAGTGCGAAAAGTGGTTTTTCAACACTGACACAAGTGCGAAAAGTGGTTTTTCAACACTAACACAAGTGCGATAAGTGGTTTTTCAACACTATCACAAGTGCAAAAAGTGTTTTTTCCACACTAATACAAGTGCAAAAGTGGTTTCCTGCACCAACACAAGTGCGAAAAGTGGTTTTTCCACACTTACACAAGTGCGAAAAGTGGTTTTTCAACACTATCACAAGTGCAAAAAGTGTTTTTTCCACACTAATACAAGAGCAAAAGTGGTTTCCTGCACCAACACAAGTGTGAAAAGTGGTTTTTCAACACTAACACAAGTGCGAAAAGTGGTTTTTCAACACTAACACAAGTGCGAAAAGTGGTTTTTCCACACTAATACAAGTGCAAAAGTAGTTTCCTGCACCAACACAAGTGCGAAAAGTGGTTTTTCAACACTATCACAAGTGCAAAAAGTGTTTTTTCCACAGTAATACAAGTGCAAAAGTGGTATCCTGCACCAACACAAGTGCGAAAAGTGGTTTTTCAACACTAACACAAGTGCAAAAAGTGGTTTTTCAACACTATCACAAGTGCAAAAAGTGTTTTTTCCACACTAATACAAGTGCAAAAGTGGTTTCCTGCACCAACACAAGTGTGAAAAGTGTTTTTTCAACACTAACACAAGTGCGAAAAGTGGTTTTTCAACACTAACACAAGTGCGAAAAGTGGCTTTTCAACACTAACACAAGTGCGAAAAGTGGTTTTTCCACACTAATACAAGTGCAAAAGTGGTTTCCTGCACCAACACAAGTGCGAATAGTGGTTTTTCAACACTAACACAAGTGCGAAAAGTGGTTTTTCAACACTAACACAAGTGCAAAAAGTGGTTTCTCCACACGAATACAAGTGCAAAAGTGGTTTCCTGCACCAACACAAGTGCGAAAAGTGGTTTTTCAACACTAACACAAGTGCGAAAAGTGGTTTTTCAACACTATCACAAGTGCAAAAAGTGTTATTTCCACACTAATACAAGTGCAAAAGTGGTTTCCTGCACCAACACAAGTGCGAAAAGTGGTTTTTCAACACTAACACAAGTGCGAAAAGTGGTTTTTTAATACTATCACAAGTGCAAAAAGTGTTTTTTCCACACTAATACAAGTGCAAAACTGGTTTCCTGCACCAACACAAGTGCGAAAAGTGGTTTTTCAACACTAACACAAGTGCGAAAAGTGGTTTTTCAACACTATCACAAGTGCAAAAAGTGTTTTTTCCACACTAATACAAGTGCAAAAGTGGTTTCCTGCACTAACACAAGTGCGAAAAGTGGTTTTTCAACACTATCACAAGTGCAAAACGTGTTTTTTTCCACACTAATACAAGTGCAAAAGTGATTTCCTGCACCAACACAAGTGCGAAAAGTGGTTTTCAACACTAACACAAGCGCGAAATGTGGTTTTTCAACACTATCACAAGTGCAAAAAGTGTTTTTTCCACACTAATACAAGTGCAAAAGTGGTTTCCTGCACCAACACAAGTGTGAAAAGTGGTTTTTCAACACTAACACAAGTGCGAAAAGTGGTTTTTCAACACTAACACAAGTGCGAAAAGTGGTTTTTCAACACTAACACAAGTGCGAAAAGTGGTTTTTCCACACTAATACAAGTGCAAAAGTGGTTTCCTGCACCAACACAAGTGCGAATAGTGGTTTTTCAACACTAACACAAGTGCGAAAAGTGGTTTTTCAACACTAACACAAGTGCGAAAAGTGGTTTTCCACACTAATACAAGTGCAAAAGTGGTTTCCTGCACCAACACAAGTGCGAAAAGTGGTTTTTCAACACTAACACAAGTGCGAAAAGTGGTTTCTCAACACTAACACAAGTGCGAAAAGTGGTTTTTCAACACTAACACAAGTGCGAAAAGTGTTTTTTCAACACTAACACAAGTGCGAAAAGTGTTTTTTCAACACTAACACAAGTGCGAAAAGTGGTTTTTCCACAGTAATACAAGTGCAAAAGTGGTTTCCTGCACCAACACAAGTGCGAAAAGTGGGTTTTCAACACTAACACAAGTGCGAAAAGTGGTTTTTCAACACTATCACAAGTGCAAAAAGTGTTTTTTCCACACTAATACAAGTGCAAAAGTGGTTTTCTGCACCAACACAAGTGTGAAAAGTGGTTTTTCAACACTAACACAAGTGCGAAAAGTGGTTTTTCAACACTAACACAAGTGCGAAAAGTGGTTTTTCCACACTAATACAAGTGCAAAAGTGGTTTCCTGCACCAACACAAGTGCGAATAGTGGTTTTTCAACACTAACACAAGTGCGAAAAGTGGTTTTTCAACACTAACACAAGTGCGAAAAGTGGTTTTTC
Source organism: Myxine glutinosa (assembly GCF_964187855.1). Classification (NCBI taxonomy): domain Eukaryota; kingdom Metazoa; phylum Chordata; class Myxini; order Myxiniformes; family Myxinidae; genus Myxine; species Myxine glutinosa. The sequence goes on along the minus strand of NW_027617608.1, from coordinate 62,420 downwards.
CACACTAATACAAGTGCAAAAGTGGTTTCCTGCACCAACACAAGTGCGAATAGTGGTTTTTCAACACTAACACAAGTGCGAAAAGTGGTTTTTCCACACTAATACAAGTGCAAAAGTGGTTTCCTGCACCAACACAAGTGCGAAAAGTGGTTTTTCAACACTAACACAAGTGCGAAAAGTGGTTTTTCAACACTGACACAAGTGCGAAAAGTGGTTTTTCAACACTAACACAAGTGCGATAAGTGGTTTTTCAACACTATCACAAGTGCAAAAAGTGTTTTTTCCACACTAATACAAGTGCAAAAGTGGTTTCCTGCACCAACACAAGTGCGAAAAGTGGTTTTTCAACACTATCACAAGTGCAAAAAGTGTTTTTTCCACAGTAATGCAAGTGCAAAAGTGGTATCCTGCACCAACACAAGTGCGAAAAGTGGTTTTTCAACACTAACACAAGTGCAAAAAGTGGTTTTTCAACACTATCACAAGTGCAAAAAGTGTTTTTTCCACACTAATACAAGTGCAAAAGTGGTTTCCTGCACCAACACAAGTGTGAAAAGTGGTTTTTCAACACTAACACAAGTGCGAAAAGTGGTTTTTCAACACTAACACAAGTGCGAAAAGTGGTTTTTCAACACTAACACAAGTGCGAAAAGTGGTTTTTCCACAGTAATACAAGTGCAAAAGTGGTTTCCTGCACCAACACAAGTGCGAATAGTGGTTTTTCAACACTAACACAAGTGCGAAAAGTGGTTTTTCAACACTATCACAAGTGCAAAAAGTGTTTTTTCCACACTAATACAAGTGCAAAAGTGGTTTCCTGCACCAACACAAGTGCGAAAAGTGGTTTTTCAACACTAACACAAGTGCGAAAAGTGGTTTTTCAACACTAACACAAGTGCGAAAAGTGGTTTTTCAACACTATCACAAGTGCAAAAAGTGGTTTTTCAACACTAACACAAGTGCGAAAAGTGGTTTTTCAACACTAACACAAGTGCGAAAAGTGGTTTTTCAATACTATCACAAGTGCAAAAAGTGTTTTTTCCACACTAATAGAAGTGCAAAAGTGGTTTCCTGCACCAACACAAGTGCGAAAAGTGGTTTTTCAACACTAACACAAGTGCGAAAAGTGGTTTTTCAATACTATCACAAGTGCGAAAAGTGGTTTTTCAACACTAACACAAGTGCGAAAAGTGGTTTTTCAATACTATCACAAGTGCAAAAAGTGTTTTTTCCACACTAATAGAAGTGCAAAACTGGTTTCCTGCACCAACACAAGTGCGAAAAGTGGTTTTTCAACACTAACACAAATGCGAAAAGTGGTTTTTCAACACTATCACAAGTGCAAAAAGTGTTTTTTCCACACTAATACAAGTGCAAAAGTGGTTTCCTGCACCAACACAAGTGTGAAAAGTGGCTTTTCAACACTTACACAAGTGCGAAAAGTGGTTTTTCAACACTAACACAAGTGCGAAAAGTGGTTTTTCCACACTAATACAAGTGCAAAAGTGGTTTCCTGCACCAACACAAGTGCGAATAGTGGTTTTTCAACACTAACACAAGTGCGAAAAGTGGTTTTTCAACACTAACACAACTGCGAAAAGTGGTTTTTCCACACTAATACAAGTGCAAAAGTGGTTTCCTGCACCAACACAAGTGCGAATAGTGGTTTTTCAACACTAACACAAGTGCGAAAAGTGGTTTTTCCACACTAATACAAGTGCAAAAGTGGTTTCCTGCACCAACACAAGTGCGAAAAGTGGTTTTTCAACACTAACACAAGTGCGAAAAGTGGTTTTTCAACACTGACACAAGTGCAAAAAGTGGTTTTTCAACACTAACACAAGTGCGATAAGTGGTTTTTCAACACTATCACAAGTGCAAAAAGTGTTCTTTCCACACTAATACAAGTGCAAAAGTGGTTTCCTGCACCAACACAAGTGCGAAAAGTGGTTTTTCCACACTTACACAAGTGCGAAAAGTGGTTTTTCAACACTATCACAAGTGCAAAAAGTGTTTTTTCCACACTAATACAAGTGCAAAAGTGGTTTCCTGCACAAACACAAGTGTGAAAAGTGGTTTTTCAACACTAACACAAGTGCAAAAAGTGGTTTTTCAACACTAACACAAGTGCAAAAGTGGTTTCCTGCACCAACACAAGTGCGAAAAGTGGTTTTTCAACACTATCACAAGTGCGAAAAGTGGTTTTTCAACACTAACACAAGTGCGAAAAGTGGTTTTTCCACACTAATACAAGTGCAAAAGTGGTTTCCTGCACCAACACAAGTGCGAAAAGTGGTTTTTCAACACCATCACAAGTGCGAAAAGTGGTTTTTCAACACTAACACAAGTGCAAAAAGTGGTTTTTCAACACTATCACAAGTGCAAAAAGTGTTTTTTCCACACTAATACAAGTGCAAAAGTGGTTTCCTGCACCAACACAAGTGTGAAAAGTGGTTTTTCAACACTAACACAAGTGCGAAAAGTGGTTTTTCAACACGAACACAAGTGCGAAAAGTGTTTTTTCAACACTAACACAAGTGCGAAAAGTGGTTTTTCCACAGTAAAACAAGTGCAAAAGTGGTTTCCTGCACCAACACAAGTGCGAAAAGTGGGTTTTCAACACTAACACAAGTGCGAAAAGTGGTTTTTCAACACTATCACAAGTGCAAAAAGTGTTTTTTCCACACTAATACAAGTGCAAAAGTGGTTTCCTGCACCAACACAAGTGTGAAAAAGTGGTTTTTCAACACTAACACAAGTGCGAAAAGTGGTTTTTCAACACTAACACAAGTGCGAAAAGTGGTTTTTCAACACTAACACAAGTGCGAAAAGTGGTTTTGCCACACTAATACAAGTGCAAAAGTGGTTTCCTGCACCAACACAAGTGCGAAAAGTGGTTTTTCAACACTATCACAAGTGCGAAAAGTGGTTTTTCAACACTAACACAAGTGCAAAAAGTGGTTTTTCAACACTAACACAAGTGCAAAAAGTGGTTTTTCAACACTATCACAAGTGCAAAAAGTGTTTTTTCCACACTAATACAAGTGCAAAAGTGGTTTCCTGCACCAACACAAGTGTGAAAAGTGGTTTTTCAACACTAACACAAGTGCGAAAAGTGGTTTTTCAACACTAACACAAGTGCGAAAAGTGGTTTTTCAACACTAACACAAGTGCGAAAAGTGGTTTTTCCACAGTAATACAAGTGCAAAAGTGGTTTCCTGCACCAACACAAGTGCGAATAGTGGTTTTTCAACACTAACACAAGTGCGAAAAGTGGTTTTTCAACACTATCACAAGTGCAAAAAGTGTTTTTTCCACACTAATACAAGTGCAAAAGTGGTTTCCTGCACCAACACAAGTGCGAAAAGTGGTTTTTCAACACTAACACAAGTGCGAAAAGTGGTTTTTCAACACTAACACAAGTGCGAAAAGTGGTTTTTCAACACTATCACAAGTGCAAAAAGTGGTTTTTCAACACTAACACAAGTGCGAAAAGTGGTTTTTCAACACTAACACAAGTGCGAAAAGTGGTTTTTCAATACTATCACAAGTGCAAAAAGTGTTTTTTCCACACTAATAGAAGTGCAAAAGTGGTTTCCTGCACCAACACAAGTGCGAAAAGTGGTTTTTCAACACTAACACAAGTGCGAAAAGTGGTTTTTCAATACTATCACAAGTGCGAAAAGTGGTTTTTCAACACTAACACAAGTGCGAAAAGTGGTTTTTCAATACTATCACAAGTGCAAAAAGTGTTTTTTCCACACTAATAGAAGTGCAAAACTGGTTTCCTGCACCAACACAAGTGCGAAAAGTGGTTTTTCAACACTAACACAAATGCGAAAAGTGGTTTTTCAACACTATCACAAGTGCAAAAAGTGTTTTTTCCACACTAATACAAGTGCAAAAGTGGTTTCCTGCACCAACACAAGTGTGAAAAGTGGCTTTTCAACACTTACACAAGTGCGAAAAGTGGTTTTTCAACACTAACACAAGTGCGAAAAGTGGTTTTTCCACACTAATACAAGTGCAAAAGTGGTTTCCTGCACCAACACAAGTGCGAATAGTGGTTTTTCAACACTAACACAAGTGCGAAAAGTGGTTTTTCAACACTAACACAACTGCGAAAAGTGGTTTTTCCACACTAATACAAGTGCAAAAGTGGTTTCCTGCACCAACACAAGTGCGAATAGTGGTTTTTCAACACTAACACAAGTGCGAAAAGTGGTTTTTCCACACTAATACAAGTGCAAAAGTGGTTTCCTGCACCAACACAAGTGCGAAAAGTGGTTTTTCAACACTAACACAAGTGCGAAAAGTGGTTTTTCAACACTGACACAAGTGCAAAAAGTGGTTTTTCAACACTAACACAAGTGCGATAAGTGGTTTTTCAACACTAATACAAGTGCAAAAGTGGTTTCCTGCACCAACACAAGTGCGAATAGTGGTTTTTCAACACTAACACAAGTGCGAAAAGTGGTTTTTCAACACTAACACAACTGCGAAAAGTGGTTTTTCCACACTAATACAAGTGCAAAAGTGGTTTCCTGCACCAACACAAGTGCGAATAGTGGTTTTTCAACACTAACACAAGTGCAAAAAGTGTTCTTTCCACACTAATACAAGTGCAAAAGTGGTTTCCTGCACCAACACAAGTGCGAAAAGTGGTTTTTCCACACTTACACAAGTGCGAAAAGTGGTTTTTCAACACTATCACAAGTGCAAAAAGTGTTTTTTCCACACTAATACAAGTGCAAAAGTGGTTTCCTGCACAAACACAAGTGTGAAAAGTGGTTTTTCAACACTAACACAAGTGCGAAAAGTGGTTTTTCAACACTAACACAAGTGCAAAAGTGGTTTCCTGCACCAACACAAGTGCGAAAAGTGGTTTTTCAACACTATCACGAGTGCAAAAAGTGTTTTTTCCACAGTAATACAAGTGCAAAAGTGGTATCCTGCACCAACACAAGTGCGAAAAGTGGTTTTTCAACACTAACACAAGTGCAAAAAGTGGTTTTTCAACACTATCACAAGTGCAAAAAGTGTTTTTTCCACACTAATACAAGTGCAAAAGTGGTTTCCTGCACCAACACAAGTGTGAAAAGTGGTTTTTCAACACTAACACAAGTGCGAAAAGTGGTTTTTCAACACTAACACAAGTGCGAAAAGTGGTTTTTCAACACTAACACAAGTGCGAAAAGTGGTTTTTCCACACTAATACAAGTGCAAAAGTGGTTTCCTGCACCAACACAAGTGCGAATAGTGGTTTTTCAACACTAACACAAGTGCGAAAAGTGGTTTTTCAACACTAACACAAGTGCGAAAAGTGGTTTCTCCACACTAATACAAGTGCAAAAGTGGTTTCCTGCACCAACACAAGTGCGAAAAGTGGTTTTTCAACACTAACACAAGTGCGAAAAGTGGTTTTTCAACACTATCACAAGTGCAAAAAGTGTTATTTCCACACTAATACAAGTGCAAAAGTGGTTTCCTGCACCAACACAAGTGCGAAAAGTGGTTTTTCAACACTAACACAAGTGCGAAAAGTGGTTTTTTAATACCATCACAAGTGCAAAAAGTGTTTTTTCCACACTAATACAAGTGCAAAACTGGTTTCCTGCACCAACACAAGTGCGAAAAGTGGTTTTTCAACACTAACACAAGTGCGAAAAGTGGTTTTTCAACACTATCACAAGTGCAAAACGTGTTTTTTCCACACTAATACAAGTGCAAAAGTGGTTTCCTGCACTAACACAAGTGCGAAAAGTGGTTTTTCAACACTATCACAAGTGCAAAAAGTGTTTTTTTCCACACTAATACAAGTGCAAAAGTGATTTCCTGCACCAACACAAGTGCGAAAAGTGGTTTTCAACACTAACACAAGCGCGAAATGTGGTTTTTCAACACTAACACAAGTGCAAAAAGTGGTTTTTCAACACTATCACAAGTGCAAAAAGTGTTTTTTCCACACTAATACAAGTGCAAAAGTGGTTTCCTGCACCAACAGAAGTGCGAATAGTGGTTTTTCAACACTAACACAAGTGCGAAAAGTGGTTTTTCAACACTAACACAAGTGCGAAAAGTGGTTTTTCCACACTAATACAAGTGCAAAAGTGGTTTCCTGCACCAACACAAGTGCGAATAGTGGTTTTTCAACACTAACACAAGTGCGAAAAGTGGTTTTTCCACACTAATACAAGTGCAAAAGTGGTTTCCTGCACCAACACAAGTGCGAAAAGTGGTTTTTCAACACTAACACAAGTGCGAAAAGTGGTTTTTCAACACTGACACAAGTGCGAAAAGTGGTTTTTCAACACTAACACAAGTGCGATAAGTGGTTTTTCAACACTATCACAAGTGCAAAAAGTGTTTTTTCCACACTAATACAAGTGCAAAAGTGGTTTCCTGCACCAACACAAGTGCGAAAAGTGGTTTTTCCACACTTACACAAGTGCGAAAAGTGGTTTTTCAACACTATCACGAGTGCAAAAAGTGTTTTTTCCACAATAATACAAGTGAAAAAGTGGTTTCCTGCACCAACACAAATGTGAAAAGTGGTTTTTCAACACTAACACAAGTGCGAAAAGTGGTTTTTCAACACTATCACAAGTGCGAAAAGTGGTTTTTCCACACTAATACAAGTGCAAAAGTGGTTTCCTGCACCAACACAAGTGCGAAAAGTGGTTTTTCAACACTATCACAAGTGCAAAAAGTGTTTTTTCCACAGTAATACAAGTGCAAAAGTGGTATCCTGCACCAACACAAGTGCGAAAAGTGGTTTTTCAACACTAACACAAGTGCGAAAAGTGGTTTTTCAACACCAACACAAGTGCGAAAAGTGGTTTTTCAACACTAACACAAGTGCGAAAAGTGGTTTTTCCACACTAATACAAGTGCAAAAGTGGTTTCCTGCACCAACACAAGTGCGAATAGTGGTTTTTCAACACTAACACAAGTGCGAAAAGTGGTTTTTCAACACTAACACAAGTGCGAAAAGTGGTTTCTCCACACTAATACAAGTGGAAAAGTGGTTTCCTGCACCAACACAAGTGCGAAAAGTGGTTTTTCAACACTAACACAAGTGCGAAAAGTGGTTTTTCAACACTATCACAAGTGCAAAAAGTGTTTTTTCCACACTAATACAATTGCAAAAGTGGTTTCCTGCACCAACACAAGTGCGAAAAGTGGTTTTTCAACACTAACACAAGTGCGAAAATTGGTTTTTCAATACTATCACAAGTGCAAAAAGTGTTTTTTCCACACTAATAGAAGTGCAAAACTGGTTTCCTGCACCAACACAAGTGCGAAAAGTGGTTTTTCAACACTAACACAAATGCGAAAAGTGGTTTTTCAACACTATCACAAGTGCAAAAAGTGATTTTTCCACACTAATACAAGTGCAAAAGTGGTTTCCTGCACCAACACAAGTGTGAAAAGTGGTTTTTCAACACTTACACAAGTGCGAAAAGTGGTTTTTCAACACTAACACAAGTGCGAAAAGTGGTTTTTCCACACTAATACAAGTGCAAAAGTGGTTTCCTGCACCAACACAAGTGCGAATAGTGGTTTTTTCAACACTAACACAAGTGCGAAATGTGGTTTTTCAACACTAACACAAGTGCGAAAAGTGGTTTTTCCACACTAATACAAGTGCAAAAGTGGTTTCCTGCACCAACACAAGTGCGAATAGTGGTTTTTCAACACTAACACAAGTGCGAAAAGTGGTTTTTCCACACTAATACAAGTGCAAAAGTGGTTTCCTGCACCAACACAAGTGCGAAAAGTGGTTTTTCAACACTAACACAAGTGCGAAAAGTGGTTTTTCAACACTGACACAAGTGCGAAAAGTGGTTTTTCAACACTAACACAAGTGCGATAAGTGGTTTTTCAACACTATCACAAGTGCAAAAAGTGTTTTTTCCACACTAATACAAGTGCAAAAGTGGTTTCCTGCACCAACACAAGTGCGAAAAGTGGTTTTTCCACACTTACACAAGTGCGAAAAGTGGTTTTTCAACACTATCACAAGTGCAAAAAGTGTTTTTTCCACACTAATACAAGAGCAAAAGTGGTTTCCTGCACCAACACAAGTGTGAAAAGTGGTTTTTCAACACTAACACAAGTGCGAAAAGTGGTTTTTCAACACTAACACAAGTGCGAAAAGTGGTTTTTCCACACTAATACAAGTGCAAAAGTGGTTTCCTGCACCAACACAAGTGCGAAAAGTGGTTTTTCAACACTATCACAAGTGCAAAAAGTGTTTTTTCCACAGTAATACAAGTGCAAAAGTGGTATCCTGCACCAACACAAGTGCGAAAAGTGGTTTTTCAACACTAACACAAGTGCAAAAAGTGGTTTTTCAACACTATCACAAGTGCAAAAAGTGTTTTTTCCACACTAATACAAGTGCAAAAGTGGTTTCCTGCACCAACACAAGTGTGAAAAGTGTTTTTTCAACACTAACACAAGTGCGAAAAGTGGTTTTTCAACACTAACACAAGTGCGAAAAGTGGTTTTTCAACACTAACACAAGTGCGAAAAGTGGTTTTTCCACACTAATACAAGTGCAAAAGTGGTTTCCTGCACCAACACAAGTGCGAATAGTGGTTTTTCAACACTAACACAAGTGCGAAAAGTGGTTTTTCAACACTAACACAAGTGCAAAAAGTGGTTTCTCCACACTAATACAAGTTCAAAAGTGGTTTCCTGCACCAACACAAGTGCGAAAAGTGGTTTTTCAACACTAACACAAGTGCGAAAAGTGGTTTTTCAACACTATCACAAGTGCAAAAAGTGTTATTTCCACACTAATACAAGTGCAAAAGTGGTTTCCTGCACCAACACAAGTGCGAAAAGGGTTTTTCAACACTAACACAAGTGCGAAAAGTGGTTTTTTAATACTATCACAAGTGCAAAAAGTGTTTTTTCCACACTAATACAAGTGCAAAACTGGTTTCCTGCACCAACACAAGTGCGAAAAGTGGTTTTTCAACACTAACACAAGTGCGAAAAGTGGTTTTTCAACACTATCACAAGTGCAAAAAGTGTTCTTTCCACACTAATACAAGTGCAAAAGTGGTTTCCTGCACCAACACAAGTGCGAAAAGTGGTTTTCAACACTAACACAAGCGCGAAATGTGGTTTTTCAACACTATCACAAGTGCAAAAAGTGTTTTTTCCACACTAATACAAGTGCAAAAGTGGTTTCCTGCACCAACACAAGTGTGAAAAGTGGTTTTTCAACACTAACACAAGTGCGAAAAGTGGTTTTTCAACACTAACACAAGTGCGAAAAGTGGTTTTTCAACACTAACACAAGTGCGAAAAGTGGTTTTTCCACACTAATACAAGTGCAAAAGTGGTTTCCTGCACCAACACAAGTGCGAATAGTGGTTTTTCAACACTAACACAAGTGCGAAAAGTGGTTTTTCAACACTAACACAAGTGCGAAAAGTGGTTTTCCACACTAATACAAGTGCAAAAGTGGTTTCCTGCACCAACACAAGTGCGAAAAGTGGTTTTTCAACACTAACACAAGTGCGAAAAGTGGTTTCTCAACACTAACACAAGTGCGAAAAGTGGTTTTTCAACACTAACACAAGTGCGAAAAGTGTTTTTTCAACACTAACACAAGTGCGAAAAGTGTTTTTTCAACACTAACACAAGTGCGAAAAGTGGTTTTTCCACAGTAATACAAGTGCAAAAGTGGTTTCCTGCACCAACACAAGTGTGAAAAGTGGGTTTTCAACACTAACACAAGTGCGAAAAGTGGTTTTTCAACACTATCACAAGTGCAAAAAGTGTTTTTTCCACACTAATACAAGTGCAAAAGTGGTTTCCTGCACCAACACAAGTGTGAAAAGTGGTTTTTCAACACTAACACAAGTGCGAAAAGTGGTTTTTCAACACTAACACAAGTGCGAAAAGTGGTTTTTCCACACTAATACAAGTGCAAAAGTGGTTTCCTGCACCAACACAAGTGCGAATAGTGGTTTTTCAACACTAACACAAGTGCGAAAAGTGGTTTTTCAACACTAACACAAGTGCGAAAAGTGGTTTTTCCACACTAATACAAGTGCAAAAGTGGTTTCCTGCACCAACACAAGTGCGAATAGTGGTTTTTCAACACTAACACAAGTGCGAAAAGTGGTTTTTCCACACTAATACAAGTGCAAAAGTGGTTTCCTGCACCAACACAAGTGCGAAAAGTGGTTTTTCAACACTAACACAAGTGCGAAAAGTGGTTTTTCAACACTGACACAAGTGCGAAAAGTGGTTTTTCAACACTAACACAAGTGCGATAAGTGGTTTTTCAACACTATCACAAGTGCAAAAAGTGTTTTTTCCACACTAATACAAGTGCAAAAGTGGTTTCCTGCACCAACACAAGTGCGAAAAGTGGTTTTTCAACACTATCACAAGTGCAAAAAGTGTTTTTTCCACAGTAATGCAAGTGCAAAAGTGGTATCCTGCACCAACACAAGTGCGAAAAGTGGTTTTTCAACACTAGCACAAGTGCAAAAAGTGGTTTTTCAACACTATCACAAGTGCAAAAAGTGTTTTTTCCACACTAATACAAGTGCAAAAGTGGTTTCCTGCACCAACACAAGTGTGAAAAGTGGTTTTTCAACACTAACACAAGTGCGAAAAGTGGTTTTTCAACACTAACACAAGTGCGAAAAGTGGTTTTTCAACACTAACACAAGTGCGAAAAGTGGTTTTTCCACACTAATACAAGTGCAAAAGTGGTTTCCTGCACCAATACAAGTGCGAATAGTGGTTTTTCAACACTAACACAAGTGCGAAAAGTGGTTTTTCAACACTAACACAAGTGCGAAAAGTGGTTTCTGCACACTAATACAAGTGCAAAAGTGGTTTCCTGCACCAACACAAGTGCGAAAAGTGGTTTTTCAACACTAACACAAGTGCGAAAAGTGGTTTTTCAACACTATCACAAGTGCAAAAAGTGTTATTTCCACACTAATACAAGTGCAAAAGTGGTTTCCTGCACCAACACAAGTGCGAAAAGTGGTTTTTCAACACTAACACAAGTGCGAAAAGTGGTTTTTTAATACTATCACAAGTGCAAAAAGTGTTTCCTGCACCAACACAAGTGCGAAAAGTGGTTTTTCAACACTTACAGAAGTGCGAAAAGTGGTTTTTCAACACTAACACAAGTGCGAAAAGTGGTTTTTCCACACTAATACAGGTGCAAAAGTGGTTTCCTGCACTAACACAAGTGCGAAAAGTGGTTTTTCAACACTATAACAAGTGCAAAAAGTGTTTTTTTCCACACTAATACAAGTGCAAAAGTGATTTCCTGCACCAACACAAGTGCGAATAGTGGTTTTTCAACACTAACACAAGTGCGAAAAGTGGTTTTTCAACACTAACACAAGTGCAAAAAGTGGTTTTCCACACTAATACAAGTGCAAAAGTGGTTTCCTGCACCAACACAAGTGCGAAAAGTGGTTTTTCAACACTAACACAAGTGCGAAAAGTGGTTTTTCAACACTAACACAAGTGCGAAAAGTGGTTTTTCAACACTAACACAAGTGCGAAAAGTGTTTTTTCAACACTAACACAAGTGCGAAAAGTGTTTTTTCAACACTAACACAAGTGCGAAAAGTGGTTTTTCCACAGTAATACAAGTGCAAAAGTGGTTTCCTGCACCAACACAAGTGCGAAAAGTGGTTTTTCAACACTAACACAAGTGCGAAAAGTGGTTTTTCAACACTGACACAAGTGCGAAAAGTGGTTTTTCAACACTAACACAAGTGGAATAAGTGGTTTTTCAACACTATCACAAGTGCAAAAAGTGTTTTTTCCACACTTATACAAGTGCAAAAGTGGTTTCCTGCACCAACACAAGTGCGAAAAGTGGTTTTTCCACACTTACACAAGTGTGAAAAGTGGTTTTTCAACACTATCACAAGTGCAAAAAGTGTTTTTTCCACACTAATACAAGTGCAAAGTGGTTTCCTGCAACAACACAAGTGTGAAAAGTGGTTTTTCAACACTAACACAAGTGCGAAAAGTGGTCTTTCAACACTAACACAAGTGCGAAAAGTGGTTTTTCCACACTAATACAAGTGCAAAAGTGGTTTCCTGCACCAACACAAGTGCGAAAAGTGGTTTTTCAACACTATCACAAGTGCAAAAAGTGTTTTTTCCACAGTAATACAAGTGCAAAAGTGGTATCCTGCACCAACACAAGTGCGAAAAGTGGTTTTTCAACACTAACACAAGTGCAAAAAGTGGTTTTTCAACACTATCACAAGTGCAAAAAGTGTTTTTTCCACACTAATACAAGTGCAAAAGTGGTTTCCTGCACCAACACAAGTGTGAAAAGTGGTTTTTCAACACTAACACAAGTGCGAAATGTGGTTTTTCAACACTAACACAAGTGCAAAAAGTGGTTTTTCAACACTAACACAAGTGCGAAAAGTGGTTTTTCCACACTAATACAAGTGCAAAAGTGGTTTCCTGCACCAACACAAGTGCGAATAGTGGTTTTTCAACACTAACACAAGTGCGAAAAGTGGTTTTTCAACACTAACACAAGTGCAAAAAGTGGTTTCTCCACACTAATACAAGTGCAAAAGTGGTTTCCTGCACCAACACAAGTGCGAAAAGTGGTTTTTCAACACTAACACAAGTGCGAAAAGTGGTTTTTCAACACTATCACAAGTGCAAAAAGTGTTTTTTCCACACTAATACAAGTGCAAAAGTGGTTTCCTGCACCAACACAAGTGCGAAAAGTGGTTTTTCAACACTAACACAAGTGCGAAAAGTGGTTTTTTAATACTATCACAAGTGCAAAAAGTGTTTTTCCACACTAATACAAGTGCAAAACTGGTTTCCTGCACCAACACAAGTGCGAAAAGTGGTTTTTCAACACTAACACAAGTGCGAAAAGTGGTTTTTCAACACTATCACAAGTGCAAAAAGTGTTTTTTCCACACTAATACAAGTGCAAAAGTGGTTTCCTGCACCAACACAAGTGTGAAAAGTGGTTTTTCAACACTAACACAAGTGCGAAAAGTGGTTTTTCAACACTATCACAAGTGCAAAAAGTGTTTTTTCCACACTAATACAAGTGCAAAAGTGGTTTCCTGCAACAACACAAGTGTGAAAAGTGGTTTTTCAACACTAACACAAGTGCGAAAAGTGGTTTTTCAACACTAACACAAGTGCGAAAAGTGGTTTTTCCACACTAATACAAGTGCAAAAGTGGTTTCCTGCACCAACACAAGTGCGAAAAGTGGTTTTTCAACACTATCACAAGTGCAAAAAGTGTTTTTTCCACAGTAATACAAGTGCAAAAGTGGTATCCTGCACCAACACAAGTGCGAAAAGTGGTTTTTCAACACTAACACAAGTGCAAAAAGTGGTTTTTCAACACTATCACAAGTGCAAAAAGTGTTTTTTCCACACTAATACAAGTGCAAAAGTGGTTTCCTGCACCAACACAAGTGTGAAAAGTGGTTTTTCAACACTAACACAAGTGTGAAAAGTGGTTTTTCAACACTAACACAAGTGCAAAAAGTGGTTTTTCAACACTAACACAAGTGCGAAAAGTGGTTTTTCCACACTAATACAAGTGCAAAAGTGGTTTCCTGCACCAACACAAGTGCGAATAGTGGTTTTTCAACACTAACACAAGTGCGAAAAGTGGTTTTTCAACACTAACACAAGTGCGAAAAGTGGTTTCTCCACACTAATACAAGTGCAAAAGTGGTTTCCTGCACCAACACAAGTGCGAAAAGTGGTTTTTCAACACTAACACAAGTGCGAAAAGTGGTTTTTCAACACTATCACAAGTGCAAAAAGTGTTTTTTCCACACTAATACAAGTGCAAAAGTGGTTTCCTGCACCAACACAAGTGCGAAAAGTGGTTTTTCAACACTAACACAAATGCGAAAAGTGGTTTTTTAATACTATCACAAGTGCAAAAAGTGTTTTTTCCACACTAATACAAGTGCAAAACTGGTTTCCTGCACCAACACAAGTGCGAAAAGTGGTTTTTCAACACTAACACAAGTGCGAAAAGTGGTTTTTCAACACTATCACAAGTGCAAAAAGTGTTTTTTCCACACTAATACAAGTGCAAAAGTGGTTTCCTGCACCAACACAAGTGTGAAAAGTGGTTTTTCAACACTTACACAAGTGCGAAAAGTGGTTTTTCAACACTTACACAAGTGCGAAAAGTGGGTTTTCCACACTAATACAAGTGCAAAAGTGGTTTCCTGCACCAACACAAGTGTGAAAAGTGGTTTTTCAACACTAACACAAGTGCGAAAAGTGGTTTTTCAACACTATCACAAGTGCAAAAAGTGTTTTTTCCACACTAATACAAGTGCAAAAGTGGTTTCCTGCAACAACACAAGTGTGAAAAGTGGTTTTTCAACACTAACACAAGTGCGAAAAGTGGTTTTTCAACACTAACACAAGTGCGAAAAGTGGTTTTTCCACACTAATACAAGTGCAAAAGTGGTTTCCTGCACGAACACAAGTGCGAAAAGTGGTTTTTCAACACTATCACAAGTGCAAAAAGTGTTTTTTCCACAGTAATACAAGTGCAAAAGTAGTATCCTGCACCAACACAAGTGCGAAAAGTGGTTTTTCAACACTAACACAAGTGCAAAAAGTGGTTTTTCAACACTATCTCAAGTGCAAAAAGTGTTTTTTCCACACTAATACAAGTGCAAAAGTGGTTTCCTGCACCAACACAAGTGTGAAAAGTGGTTTTTCAACACTAACACAAGTGTGAAAAGTGGTTTTTCAACACTAACACAAGTGCAAAAAGTGGTTTTTCAACACTAACACAAGTGCGAAAAGTGGTTTTTCCACACTAATACAAGTGCAAAAGTGGTTTCCTGCACCAACACAAGTGCGAATAGTGGTTTTTCAACACGAACACAAGTGCGAAAAGTGGTTTTTCAACACTAACACAAGTGCGAAAAGTGGTTTCTCCACACTAATACAAGTGCAAAAGTGGTTTCCTGCACCAACACAAGTGCGAAAAGTGGTTTTTCAACACTAACACAAGTGCGAAAAGTGGTTTTTCAACACTATCACAAGTGCAAAAAGTGTTTTTTCCACACTAATACAAGTGCAAAAGTGGTTTCCTGCACCAACACAAGTGCGAAAAGTGGTTTTTCAACACTAACACAAATGCGAAAAGTGGTTTTTTAATACTATCACAAGTGCAAAAAGTGTTTTTTCCACACTAATACAAGTGCAAAACTGGTTTCCTGCACCAACACAAGTGCGAAAAGTGGTTTTTCAACACTAACACAAGTGCGAAAAGTGGTTTTTCAACACTATCACAAGTGCAAAAAGTGTTTTTTCCACACTAATACAAGTGCAAAAGTGGTTTCCTGCACCAACACAAGTGTGAAAAGTGGTTTTTCAACACTTACACAAGTGCGAAAAGTGGTTTTTCAACACTTACACAAGTGCGAAAAGTGGTTTTTCAACACTAACACAAGTGCGAAAAGTGGTTTTTCCACACTAATACAAGTGCAAAAGTGGTTTCCTGCACTAACACAAGTGCGAAAAGTGGTTTTTCAACACTATCACAAGTGCAAAAAGTGTTTTTTTCCACACTAATACAAGTGCAAAAGTGATTTCCTGCAACAACACAAGTGCGAAAAGTGGTTTTCAACACTAACACAAGCGCGACATGTGGTTTTTCAACACTATCACAAGTGCAAAAAGTGTTTTTCCACACTAATACAAGTGCAAAAGTGGTTTCCTGCACCAACACAAGTGTGAAAAGTGGGTTTTCAACACTAACACAAGTGCGAAAAGTGGTTTTTCAACACTAACACAAGTGCGAAAAGTGGTTTTTCAACACTAACACAAGTGCGAAAAGTGGTTTTTCCACACTAATACAAGTGCAAAAGTGGTTTCCTGCACCAACACAAGTGCGAATAGTGGTTTTTCAACACTAACACAAGTGCGAAAAGTGGTTTTTCAACACTAACACAAGTGCGAAAAGTGGTTTTCCACACTAATACAAGTGCAAAAGTGGTTTCCTGCACCAACACAAGTGCGAAAAGTGGTTTTTCAACACTAACACAAGTGCGAAAAGTGGTTTTTCAACACTATCACAAGTGCAAAAAGTGTTTTTTCCACACTAATACAAGTGCAAAAGTGGTTTCCTGCACCAACACAAGTGTGAAAAGTGGTTTTTCAACACTAACACAAGTGCGAAAAGTGGTTTTTCAACACTAACACAAGTGCGAAAAGTGGTTTTTCCACACTAATACAAGTGCAAAAGTGGTTTCCTGCACCAACACAAGTGCGAAAAGTGGTTTTTCAACACTATCACAAGTGCGAAAAGTGGTTTTTCAACACTAACACAAGTGCAAAAAGTGGTTTTTCAACACTATCACAAGTGCAAAAAGTGGTTTTTCAACACTATCACAAGTGCAAAAAGTGTTTTTTCCACACTAATACAAGTGCAAAAGTGGTTTCCTGCACCAACACAAGTGTGAAAAGTGGTTTTTCAACACTAACACAAGTGCGAAAAGTGGTTTTTCAACACTAACACAAGTGTGAAAAGTGGTTTTTCAACACTAACACAAGTGCGAAAAGTGGTTTTTTCCACACTAATACAAGTGCAAAAGTGGTTTCCTGCACCAACACAAGTGCAAAAAGTGGTTTTTCAACACTAACACAAGTGCGAAAAGTGGTTTTTCAACACTAACACAAGTGCGAAAAGTGGTTTATCAACACTATCACAAGTGCAAAAAGTGTTTTTTCAACACTAACACAAGTGCGAAAAGTGGTTTTTCAACACTAACACAAGTGCGAAAAGTGGTTTATCAACACTATCACAAGTGCGAAAAGTGGTTTATCAACACTATCACAAGTGCGAAAAGTGGTTTTTCAACACGAACACAAGTGCGAAAAGTGGTTTATCAACACTATCACAAGTGCGAAAAGTGGTTTATCAACACGAACACAAGTGCGAAAAGTGGTTTATCAACACTATCACAAGTGCGAAAAGTGGTTTTTCAACACGAACACAAGTGTGAAAAGTGGTTTATCAACACTAACACAAGTGCGAAAAGTGGTTTTTCAACACTAACACAAGTGCGAAAAGTGGTTTTTCCACACTAATACAAGTGCAAAAGTGGTTTCCTGCACCAACACAAGTGTGAAAAGTGGTTTTTCAACACTATCACAAGTGCAAAAAGTGTTTTTTCCACAGTAATACAAGTGCAAAAGTGGTATCCTGCACCAACACAAGTGCGAAAAGTGGTTTTTCAACACTAACACAAGTGCAAAAAGTGGTTTTTCAACACTATCACAAGTGCAAAAAGTGTTTTTTCCACACTAATACAAGTGCAAAAGTGGTTTCCTGCACCAACACAAGTGTGAAAAGTGGTTTTTCAACACTAACACAAGTGCGAAAAGTGGTTTTTCAACACTAACACAAGTGCGAAAAGTGGATTTTCAACACTAACACAAGTGCGAAAAGTGGTTTTTCCACACTAATACAAGTGCAAAAGTGGTTTCCTGCACCAACACAAGTGCGAATAGTGGTTTTTCAACACTAACACAAGTGCGAAAAGTGGTTTTTCAACACTAACACAAGTGCAAAAAGTGGTTTCTCCACACGAATACAAGTGCAAAAGTGGTTTCCTGCACCAACACAAGTGCGAAAAGTGGTTTTTCAACACTAACACAAGTGCGAAAAGTGGTTTTTCAACACTATCACAAGTGCAAAAAGTGTTATTTCCACACTAATACAAGTGCAAAAGTGGTTTCCTGCACCAACACAAGTGCGAAAAGTGGTTTTTCAACACTAACACAAGTGTGAAAAGTGGTTTTTTAATACTATCACAAGTGCAAAAAGTGTTTTTTCCACACTAATACAAGTGCAAAACTGGTTTCCTGCACCAACACAAGTGCGAAAAGTGGTTTTTCAACACTAACACAAGTGCGAAAAGTGGTTTTTCAACACTATCACAAGTGCAAAAAGTGTTTTTTCCACACTAATACAAGTGCAAAAGTGGTTTCCTGCACTAACACAAGTGCGAAAAGTGGTTTTTCAACACTATCACAAGTGCAAAACGTGTTTTTTTCCACACTAATACAAGTGCAAAAGTGATTTCCTGCACCAACACAAGTGCGAAAAGTGGTTTTCAACACTAACACAAGCGCGAAATGTGGTTTTTCAACACTATCACAAGTGCAAAAACTGTTTTTTCCACACTAATACAAGTGCAAAAGTGGTTTCCTGCACCAACACAAGTGTGAAAAGTGGTTTTTCAACACTAACACAAGTGCGAAAAGTGGTTTTTCAACACTAACACAAGTGCGAAAAGTGGTTTTTCAACACTAACACAAGTGCGAAAAGTGGTTTTTCCACACTAATACAAGTGCAAAAGTGGTTTCCTGCACCAACACAAGTGCGAATAGTGGTTTTTCAACACTAACACAAGTGCGAAAAGTGGTTTTTCAACACTAACACAAGTGCGAAAAGTGGTTTTCCACACTAATACAAGTGCAAAAGTGGTTTCCTGCACCAACACAAGTGCGAAAAGTGGTTTTTCAACACTAACACAAGTGCGAAAAGTGGTTTCTCAACACTAACACAAGTGCGAAAAGTGGTTTTTCAACACTAACACAAGTGCGAAAAGTGTTTTTTCAACACTAACACAAGTGCGAAAAGTGTTTTTTCAACACTAACACAAGTGCGAAAAGTGGTTTTTCCACAGTAATACAAGTGCAAAAGTGGTTTCCTGCACCAACACAAGTGCGAAAAGTGGGTTTTCAACACTAACACAAGTGCGAAAAGTGGTTTTTCAACACTATCACAAGTGCAAAAAGTGTTTTTTCCACACTAATACAAGTGCAAAAGTGGTTTCCTGCACCAACACAAGTGTGAAAAGTGGTTTTTCAACACTAACACAAGTGCGAAAAGTGGTTTTTCAACACTAACACAAGTGCGAAAAGTGGTTTTTCCACACTAATACAAGTGCAAAAGTGGTTTCCTGCACCAACACAAGTGCGAATAGTGGTTTTTCAACACTAACACAAGTGCGAAAAGTGGTTTTTCAACACTAACACAAGTGCGAAAAGTGGTTTTTCCACACTAATACAAGTGCAAAAGTGGTTTCCTGCACCAACACAAGTGCGAATAGTGGTTTTTCAACACTAACACAAGTGCGAAAAGTGGTTTTTCCACACTAATACAAGTGCAAAAGTGGTTTCCTGCACCAACACAAGTGCGAAAAGTGGTTTTTCAACACTAACACAAGTGCGAAAAGTGGTTTTTCAACACTGACACAAGTGCGAAAAGTGGTTTTTCAACACTAACACAAGTGCGATAAGTGGTTTTTCAACACTATCACAAGTGCAAAAAGTGTTTTTTCCACACTAATACAAGTGCAAAAGTGGTTTCCTGCACCAACACAAGTGCGAAAAGTGGTTTTTCAACACTATCACAAGTGCAAAAAGTGTTTTTTCCACAGTAATGCAAGTGCAAAAGTGGTATCCTGCACCAACACAAGTGCGAAAAGTGGTTTTTCAACACTAACACAAGTGCAAAAAGTGGTTTTTCAACACTATCACAAGTGCAAAAAGTGTTTTTTCCACACTAATACAAGTGCAAAAGTGGTTTCCTGCACCAACACAAGTGTGAAAAGTGGTTTTTCAACACTAACACAAGTGCGAAAAGTGGTTTTTCAACACTAACACAAGTGCGAAAAGTGGTTTTTCAACACTAACACAAGTGCGAAAAGTGGTTTTTCCACACTAATACAAGTGCAAAAGTGGTTTCCTGCACCAATACAAGTGCGAATAGTGGTTTTTCAACACTAACACAAGTGCGAAAAGTGGTTTTTCAACACTAACACAAGTGCGAAAAGTGGTTTCTCCACACTAATACAAGTGCAAAAGTGGTTTCCTGCACCAACACAAGTGCGAAAAGTGGTTTTTCAACACTAACACAAGTGCGAAAAGTGGTTTTTCAACACTATCACAAGTGCAAAAAGTGTTATTTCCACACTAATACAAGTGCAAAAGTGGTTTCCTGCACCAACACAAGTGCGAAAAGTGGTTTTTCAACACTAACACAAGTGCGAAAAGTGGTTTTTTAATACTATCACAAGTGCAAAAAGTGTTTCCTGCACCAACACAAGTGCGAAAAGTGGTTTTTCAACACTAATACAAGTGCGAAAAGTGGTTTTTCAACACAATCACAAGTGCAAAAAGTGTTTTTTCCACACTAATACAAGTGCAAAAGTGGTTTCCTGCACCAACACAAGTGTGAAAAGTGGTTTTTCAACACTTACACAAGTGCGAAAAGTGGTTTTTCAACACTAATACAAGTGCAAAAGTGGTTTCCTGCACTAACACAAGTGCGAAAAGTGGTTTTTCAACACTATAACAAGTGCAAAAAGTGTTTTTTTCCACACTAATACAAGTGCAAAAGTGGTTTCCTGCACCAACACAAGTGTGAAAAGTGGTTTTTCAACACTTACACAAGTGCGAAAAGTGGTTTTTCCACACTAATACAAGTGCAAAAGTGGTTTCCTGCACTAACACAAGTGCGAAAAGTGGTTTTTCAACACTATAACAAGTGCAAAAAGTGTTTTTTTCCACACTAATACAAGTGCAAAAGTGATTTCCTGCACCAACACAAGTGCGAATAGTGGTTTTTCAACACTAACACAAGTGCGAAAAGTGGTTTTTCAACACTAACACAAGTGCGAAAAGTGGTTTTCCACACTAATACAAGTGCAAAAGTGGTTTCCTGCACCAACACAAGTGCGAAAAGTGGTTTTTCAACACTAACACAAGTGCGAAAAGTGGTTTTTCAACACTAACACAAGTGCGAAAAGTGGTTTTTCAACACTAACACAAGTGCGAAAAGTGTTTTTTCAACACTAACACAAGTGCGAAAAGTGTTTTTTCAACACTAACACAAGTGCGAAAAGTGGTTTTTCCACAGTAATACAAGTGCAAAAGTGGTTTCCTGCACCAACACAAGTGCGAAAAGTGGTTTTTCAACACTAACACAAGTGCGAAAAGTGGTTTTTCAACACTGACACAAGTGCGAAAAGTGGTTTTTCAACACTAACACAAGTGGAATAAGTGGTTTTTCAACACTATCACAAGTGCAAAAAGTGTTTTTTCCACACTAATACAAGTGCAAAAGTGGTTTCCTGCACCAACACAAGTGCGAAAAGTGGTTTTTCCACACTTACACAAGTGTGAAAAGTGGTTTTTCAACACTATCACAAGTGCAAAAAGTGTTTTTTCCACACTAATACAAGTGCAAAGTGGTTTCCTGCAACAACACAAGTGTGAAAAGTGGTTTTTCAACACTAACACAAGTGCGAAAAGTGGTCTTTCAACACTAACACAAGTGCGAAAAGTGGTTTTTCCACACTAATACAAGTGCAAAAGTGGTTTCCTGCACCAACACAAGTGCGAAAAGTGGTTTTTCAACACTATCACAAGTGCAAAAAGTGTTTTTTCCACAGTAATACAAGTGCAAAAGTGGTATCCTGCACCAACACAAGTGCGAAAAGTGGTTTTTCAACACTAACACACGTGCAAAAAGTGGTTTTTCAACACTATCACAAGTGCAAAAAGTGTTTTTTCCACACTAATACAAGTGCAAAAGTGGTTTCCTGCACCAACACAAGTGTGAAAAGTGGTTTTTCAACACTAACACAAGTGCGAAATGTGGTTTTTCAACACTAACACAAGTGCAAAAAGTGGTTTTTCAACACTAACACAAGTGCGAAAAGTGGTTTTTCCACACTAATACAAGTGCAAAAGTGGTTTCCTGCACCAACACAAGTGCGAATAGTGGTTTTTCAACACTAACACAAGTGTGAAAAGTGGTTTTTCAACACTAACACAAGTGCGAAAAGTGGTTTCTCCACACTAATACAAGTGCAAAAGTGGTTTCCTGCACCAACACAAGTGCGAAAAGTGGTTTTTCAACACTAACACAAGTGCGAAAAGTGGTTTTTCAACACTATCACAAGTGCAAAAAGTGTTTTTTCCACACTAATACAAGTGCAAAAGTGGTTTCCTGCACCAACACAAGTGCGAAAAGTGGTTTTTCAACACTAACACAAGTGCGAAAAGTGGTTTTTTAATACTATCACAAGTGCAAAAAGTGTTTTTCCACACTAATACAAGTGCAAAACTGGTTTCCTGCACCAACACAAGTGCGAAAAGTGGTTTTTCAACACTAACACAAGTGCGAAAAGTTGTTTTTCAACACTATCACAAGTGCAAAAAGTGTTTTTTCCACACTAATACAAGTGCAAAAGTGGTTTCCTGCACCAACACAAGTGTGAAAAGTGGTTTTTCAACACTAACACAAGTGCGAAAAGTGGTTTTTCAACACTATCACAAGTGCAAAAAGTGTTTTTTCCACACTAATACAAGTGCAAAAGTGGTTTCCTGCAACAACACAAGTGTGAAAAGTGGTTTTTCAACACTAACACAAGTGCGAAAAGTGGTTTTTCAACACTAACACAAGTGCGAAAAGTGGTTTTTCCACACTAATACAAGTGCAAAAGTGGTTTCCTGCACCAACACAAGTGCGAAAAGTGGTTTTTCAACACTATCACAAGTGCAAAAAGTGTTTTTTCCACAGTAATACAAGTGCAAAAGTGGTATCCTGCACCAACACAAGTGTGAAAAGTGGTTTTTCAACACTATCACAAGTGCAAAAAGTGTTTTTTCCACACTAATACAAGTGCAAAGTGGTTTCCTGCAACAACACAAGTGTGAAAAGTGGTTTTTCAACACTAACACAAGTGCGAAAAGTGGTCTTTCAACACTAACACAAGTGCGAAAAGTGGTTTTTCCACACTAATACAAGTGCAAAAGTGGTTTCCTGCACCAACACAAGTGCGAAAAGTGGTTTTTCAACACTATCACAAGTGCAAAAAGTGTTTTTTCCACAGTAATACAAGTGCAAAAGTGGTATCCTGCACCAACACAAGTGCGAAAAGTGGTTTTTCAACACTAACACAAGTGCAAAAAGTGGTTTTTCAACACTATCACAAGTGCAAAAAGTGTTTTTTCCACACTAATACAAGTGCAAAAGTGGTTTCCTGCACCAACACAAGTGTGAAAAGTGGTTTTTCAACACTAACACAAGTGCGAAATGTGGTTTTTCAACACTAACACAAGTGCAAAAAGTGGTTTTTCAACACTAACACAAGTGCGAAAAGTGGTTTTTCCACACTAATACAAGTGCAAAAGTGGTTTCCTGCACCAACACAAGTGCGAATAGTGGTTTTTCAACACTAACACAAGTGCGAAAAGTGGTTTTTCAACACTAACACAAGTGCGAAAAGTGGTTTCTCCACACTAATACAAGTGCAAAAGTGGTTTCCTGCACCAACACAAGTGCGAAAAGTGGTTTTTCAACACTAACACAAGTGCGAAAAGTGGTTTTTCAACACTATCACAAGTGCAAAAAGTGTTTTTTCCACACTAATACAAGTGCAAAAGTGGTTTCCTGCACCAACACAAGTGCGAAAAGTGGTTTTTCAACACTAACACAAGTGCGAAAAGTGGTTTTTTAATACTATCACAAGTGCAAAAAGTGTTTTTCCACACTAATACAAGTGCAAAACTGGTTTCCTGCACCAACACAAGTGCGAAAAGTGGTTTTTCAACACTAACACAAGTGCGAAAAGTGGTTTTTCAACACTATCACAAGTGCAAAAAGTGTTTTTTCCACACTAATACAAGTGCAAAAGTGGTTTCCTGCACCAACACAAGTGTGAAAAGTGGTTTTTCAACACTAACACAAGTGCGAAAAGTGGTTTTTCAACACTATCACAAGTGCAAAAAGTGTTTTTTCCACACTAATACAAGTGCAAAAGTGGTTTCCTGCAACAACACAAGTGTGAAAAGTGGTTTTTCAACACTAACACAAGTGCGAAAAGTGGTTTTTCAACACTAACACAAGTGCGAAAAGTGGTTTTTCCACACTAATACAAGTGCAAAAGTGGTTTCCTGCACCAACACAAGTGCGAAAAGTGGTTTTTCAACACTATCACAAGTGCAAAAAGTGTTTTTTCCACAGTAATACAAGTGCAAAAGTGGTATCCTGCACCAACACAAGTGCGAAAAGTGGTTTTTCAACACTAACACAAGTGCGAAAAGTGGTTTTTCAACACTATCACAAGTGCAAAAAGTGTTTTTTCCACACTAATACAAGTGCAAAAGTGGTTTCCTGCACCAACACAAGTGTGAAAAGTGGTTTTTCAACACTTACACAAGTGCGAAAAGTGGTTTTTCAACACTTACACAAGTGCGAAAAGTGGGTTTTCCACACTAATACAAGTGCAAAAGTGGTTTCCTGCACCAACACAAGTGTGAAAAGTGGTTTTTCAACACTAACACAAGTGCGAAAAGTGGTTTTTCAACACTATCACAAGTGCAAAAAGTGTTTTTCCACACTAATACAAGTGCAAAAGTGGTTTCCTGCACCAACACAAGTGCGAAAAGTGGTTTTTCAACACTATCACAAGTGCAAAAAGTGTTTTTTCCACAGTAATACAAGTGCAAAAGTGGTATCTTGCACCAACACAAGTGCGAAAAGTGGTTTTTCAACACTAACACAAGTGCAAAAAGTGGTTTTTCAACACTATCACAAGTGCAAAAAGTGTTTTTTCCACACTAATACAAGTGCAAAAGTGGTTTCCTGCACCAACACAAGTGTGAAAAGTGGTTTTTCAACACTAACACAAGTGTGAAAAGTGGTTTTTCAACACTAACACAAGTGCAAAAAGTGGTTTTTCAACACTAACACAAGTGCGAAAAGTGGTTTTTCCACACTAATACAAGTGCAAAAGTGGTTTCCTGCACCAACACAAGTGCGAATAGTGGTTTTTCAACACTAACACAAGTGCGAAAAGTGGTTTTTCAACACTAACACAAGTGCGAAAAGTGGTTTCTCCACACGAATACAAGTGCAAAAGTGGTTTCCTGCACCAACACAAGTGCGAAAAGTGGTTTTTCAACACTAACACAAGTGCGAAAAGTGGTTTTTCAACACTATCACAAGTGCAAAAAGTGTTTTTTCCACACTAATACAAGTGCAAAAGTGGTTTCCTGCACCAACACAAGTGCGAAAAGTGGTTTTTCAACACTAACACAAATGCGAAAAGTGGTTTTTTAAAACTATCACAAGTGCAAAAAGTGTTTTTTCCACACTAATACAAGTGCAAAACTGGTTTCCTGCACCAACACAAGTGCGAAAAGTGGTTTTTCAACACTAACACAAGTGCGAAAAGTGGTTTTTCAACACTATCACAAGTGCAAAAAGTGTTTTTTCCACACTAATACAAGTGCAAAAGTGGTTTCCTGCACCAACACAAGTGTGAAAAGTGGTTTTTCAACACTTACACAAGTGCGAAAAGTGGTTTTTCAACACTTACACAAGTGCGAAAAGTGGTTTTTCAACACTAACACAAGTGCGAAAAGTGGTTTTTCCACACTAATACAAGTGCAAAAGTGGTCTCCTGCACTAACACAAGTGCGAAAAGTGGTTTTTCAACACTATCACAAGTGCAAAAAGTGTTTTTTTCCACACTAATACAAGTGCAAAAGTGATTTCCTGCACCAACACAAGTGCGAAAAGTGGTTTTCAACACTAACACAAGCGCGACATGTGGTTTTTCAACTCTATCACAAGTGCAAAAAGTGTTTTTCCACACTAATACAAGTGCAAAAGTGGTTTCCTGCACCAACACAAGTGTGAAAAGTGGGTTTTCAACACTAACACAAGTGCGAAAAGTGGTTTTTCAACACTAACACAAGTGCGAAAAGTGGTTTTTCAACACTAACACAAGTGCGAAAAGTGGTTTTTCCACACTAATACAAGTGCAAAAGTGGTTTCCTGCACCAACACAAGTGCGAATAGTGGTTTTTCAACACTAACACAAGTGCGAAAAGTGGTTTTTCAACACTAACACAAGTGCGAAAAGTGGTTTTCCACACTAATACAAGTGCAAAAGTGGTTTCCTGCACCAACACAAGTGCGAAAAGTGGTTTTTCAACACTAACACAAGTGCGAAAAGTGGTTTTTCAACACTATCACAAGTGCAAAAAGTGTTTTTTCCACACTAATACAAGTGCAAAAGTGGTTTCCTGCACCAACACAAGTGTGAAAAGTGGTTTTTCAACACTAACACAAGTGCGAAAAGTGGTTTTTCAACACTAACACAAGTGCGAAAAGTGGTTTTCCACACTAATACAAGTGCAAAAGTGGTTTCCTGCACCAACACAAGTGCGAAAAGTGGTTTTTCAACACTATCACAAGTGCGAAAAGTGGTTTTTCAACACTAACACAAGTGCAAAAAGTGGTTTTTCAACACTAACACAAGTGCGAAAAGTGGTTTTTCCACACTAATACAAGTGCAAAAGTGGTTTCCTGCACCAACACAAGTGCGAAAAGTGGTTTTTCAACACTATCACAAGTGCGAAAAGTGGTTTTTCAACACTATCACAAGTGCAAAAAGTGTTATTTCCACACTAATACAAGTGCAAAAGTGGTTTCCTGCACCAACACAAGTGCGAAAAGTGGTTTTTCAACACTAACACAAGTGCGAAAAGTGGTTTTTTAATACTATCACAAGTGCAAAAAGTGTTTTTTCCACACTAATACAAGTGCAAAAGTGGTTTCCTGCACCAACACAAGTGCGAATAGTGGTTTTTCAACACTAACACAAGTGCGAAAAGTGGTTTTTCAACACTAACACAAGTGCGAAAAGTGGTTTCTCCACACTAATACAAGTGCAAAAGTGGTTTCCTGCACCAACACAAGTGCGAAAAATGGTTTTTCAACACTAACACAAGTGCGAAAAGTGGTTTTTCAACACTATCACAAGTGCAAAAAGTGTTTTTTCCACACTAATACAAGTGCAAAAGTGGTTTCCTGCACCAACACAAGTGCGAAAAGTGGTTTTTCAACACTAACACAAATGCGAAAAGTGGTTTTTTGATACTATCACAAGTGCAAAAAGTGTTTTTTCCACACTAATACAAGTGCAAAACTGGTTTCCTGCACCAACACAAGTGCGAAAAGTGGTTTTTCAACACTAACACAAGTGCGAAAAGTGGTTTTTCAACACTATCACAAGTGCAAAAAGTGTTTTTTCCACACTAATACAAGTGCAAAAGTGGTTTCCTGCACCAACACAAGTGTGAAAAGTGGTTTTTCAACACTTACACAAGTGCGAAAAGTGGTTTTTCAACACTTACACAAGTGCGAAAAGTGGGTTTTCCACACTAATACAAGTGCAAAAGTGGTTTCCTGCACCAACACAAGTGTGAAAAGTGGTTTTTCAACACTAACACAAGTGCGAAAAGTGGTTTTTCAACACTATCACAAGTGCAAAAAGTGTTTTTTCCACACTAATACAAGTGCAAAAGTGGTTTCCTGCAACAACACAAGTGTGAAAAGTGGTTTTTCAACACTAACACAAGTGCGAAAAGTGGTTTTTCAACACTAACACAAGTGCGAAAAGTGGTTTTTCCACACTAATACAAGTGCAAAAGTGGTTTCCTGCACCAACACAAGTGTGAAAAGTGGTTTTTCAACACTAACACAAGTGTGAAAAGTGGTTTTTCAACACTAACACAAGTGCAAAAAGTGGTTTTTCAACACTAACACAAGTGCGAAAAGTGGGTTTTCCACACTAATACAAGTGCAAAAGTGGTTTCCTGCACCAACACAAGTGCGAATAGTGGTTTTTCAACACTAACACAAGTGCGAAAAGTGGTTTTTCAACACTAACACAAGTGCGAAAAGTGGTTTCTCCACACTAATACAAGTGCAAAAGTGGTTTCCTGCACCAACACAAGTGCGAAAAGTGGTTTTTCAACACTAACACAAGTGCGAAAAGTGGTTTTTCAACACTATCACAAGTGCAAAAAGTGTTTTTTCCACACTAATACAAGTGCAAAAGTGGTTTCCTGCACCAACACAAGTGCGAAAAGTGGTTTTTCAACACTAACACAAGTGCGAAAAGTGGTTTTTCAACACTATCACAAGTGCAAAAAGTGTTTTTTCCACACTAATACAAGTGCAAAAGTGGTTTCCTGCACCAACACAAGTGTGAAAAGTGGTTTTTCAACACTTACACAAGTGCGAAAAGTGGTTTTTCAACACTTACACAAGTGCGAAAAGTGGTTTTTCAACACTAACACAAGTGCGAAAAGTGGTTTTTCCACACTAATACAAGTGCAAAAGTGGTTTCCTGCACTAACACAAGTGCGAAAAGTGGTTTTTCAACACTATCACAAGTGCAAAAAGTGTTTTTTTCCACACTAATACAAGTGCAAAAGTGATTTCCTGCACCAACACAAGTGCGAAAAGTGGTTTTCAACACTAACACAAGCGCGACATGTGGTTTTTCAACACTATCACAAGTGCAAAAAGTGTTTTTCCACACTAATACAAGTGCAAAAGTGGTTTCCTGCACCAACACAAGTGTGAAAAGTGGGTTTTCAACACTAACACAAGTGCGAAAAGTGGTTTTTCAACACTAACACAAGTGCGAAAAGTGGTTTTTCAACACTAACACAAGTGCGAAAAGTGGTTTTTCCACACTAATACAAGTGCAAAAGTGGTTTCCTGCACCAACACAAGTGCGAATAGTGGTTTTTCAACACTAACACAAGTGCGAAAAGTGGTTTTTCAACACTAACACAAGTGCGAAAAGTGGTTTTCCACACTAATACAAGTGCAAAAGTGGTTTCCTGCACCAACACAAGTGCGAAAAGTGGTTTTTCAACACTAACACAAGTGCGAAAAGTGGTTTTTCAACACTATCACAAGTGCAAAAAGTGTTTTTTCCACACTAATACAAGTGCAAAAGTGGTTTCCTGCACCAACACAAGTGTGAAAAGTGGTTTTTCAACACTAACACAAGTGCGAAAAGTGGTTTTTCAACACTAACACAAGTGCGAAAAGTGGTTTTTCCACACTAATACAAGTGCAAAAGTGGTTTCCTGCACCAACACAAGTGCGAAAAGTGGTTTTTCAACACTATCACAAGTGCGAAAAGTGGTTTTTCAACACTAACACAAGTGCAAAAAGTGGTTTTTCAACACTATCACAAGTGCAAAAAGTGTTTTTTCCACACTAATACAAGTGCAAAAGTGGTTTCCTGCACCAACACAAGTGTGAAAAGTGGTTTTTCAACACTAACACAAGTGCGAAAAGTGGTTTTTCAACACTAACACAAGTGTGAAAAGTGGTTTTTCAACACTAACACAAGTGCGAAAAGTGGTTTTTCCACACTAATACAAGTGCAAAAGTGGTTTCCTGCACCAACACAAGTGCGAAAAGTGGTTTTTCAACACTAACACAAGTGCGAAAAGTGGTTTTTCAACACTAACACAAGTGCGAAAAGTGGTTTATCAACACTATCACAAGTGCAAAAAGTGTTTTTTCAACACTAACACAAGTGCGAAAAGTGGTTTTTCAACACTAACACAAGTGCGAAAAGTGGTTTATCAACACTATCACAAGTGCGAAAAGTGGTTTATCAACACTATCGCAAGTGCGAAAAGTGGTTTTTCAACACGAACACAAGTGCGAAAAGTGGTTTATCAACACTATCACAAGTGCGAAAAGTGGTTTATCAACACGAACACAAGTGCGAAAAGTGGTTTATCAACACTATCACAAGTGCGAAAAGTGGTTTTTCAACACGAACACAAGTGTGAAAAGTGGTTTATCAACACTATCACAAGTGCGAAAAGTGTTTTTTCCACACTAATACAAGTGCAAAAGTGGTTTCCTGCACCAACACAAGTGCGAAAAGTGGTTTTTCAACACTAACACAAGTGCGAAAAGTGGTTTATCAACACTATCACAAGTGCGAAAAGTGGTTTTTCAACACAAACACAAGTGCGAAAAGTGGTTTTTCAACACTAACACAAGTGCGAAAAGTGGTTTATCAACACTATCACAAGTGCGAAAAGTGGTTTTTCAACACAAACACAAGTGCGAAAAGTGGTTTTTCAACACTAACACAAGTGCAAAAAGTGTTTTTCCACACTAATACAAGTGCAAAAGTGGTTTCCTGCACCAACACAAGTGTGAAAAGTGGGTTTTCAACACTAACACAAGTGCGAAAAGTGGTTTTTCAACACTAACACAAGTGCGAAAAGTGGTTTTTCAACACTAACACAAGTGCGAAAAGTGGTTTTTCCACACTAATACAAGTGCAAAAGTGGTTTCCTGCACCAACACAAGTGCGAATAGTGGTTTTTCAACACTAACACAAGTGCGAAAAGTGGTTTTTCAACACTAACACAAGTGCGAAAAGTGGTTTTCCACACTAATACAAGTGCAAAAGTGGTTTCCTGCACCAACACAAGTGCGAAAAGTGGTTTTTCAACACTAACACAAGTGCGAAAAGTGGTTTTTCAACACTATCACAAGTGCAAAAAGTGTTTTTTCCACACTAATACAAGTGCAAAAGTGGTTTCCTGCACCAACACAAGTGTGAAAAGTGGTTTTTCAACACTAACACAAGTGCGAAAAGTGGTTTTTCAACACTAACACAAGTGCGAAAAGTGGTTTTTCCACACTAATACAAGTGCAAAAGTGGTTTCCTGCACCAACACAAGTGCGAAAAGTGGTTTTTCAACACTATCACAAGTGCGAAAAGTGGTTTTTCAACACTAACACAAGTGCAAAAAGTGGTTTTTCAACACTATCACAAGTGCAAAAAGTGTTTTTTCCACACTAATACAAGTGCAAAAGTGGTTTCCTGCACCAACACAAGTGTGAAAAGTGGTTTTTCAACACTAACACAAGTGCGAAAAGTGGTTTTTCAACACTAACACAAGTGTGAAAAGTGGTTTTTCAACACTAACACAAGTGCGAAAAGTGGTTTTTCCACACTAATACAAGTGCAAAAGTGGTTTCCTGCACCAACACAAGTGCGAAAAGTGGTTTTTCAACACTAACACAAGTGCGAAAAGTGGTTTTTCAACACTAACACAAGTGCGAAAAGTGGTTTATCAACACTATCACAAGTGCAAAAAGTGTTTTTTCAACACTAACACAAGTGCGAAAAGTGGTTTTTCAACACTAACACAAGTGCGAAAAGTGGTTTATCAACACTATCACAAGTGCGAAAAGTGGTTTATCAACACTATCGCAAGTGCGAAAAGTGGTTTTTCAACACGAACACAAGTGCGAAAAGTGGTTTATCAACACTATCACAAGTGCGAAAAGTGGTTTATCAACACGAACACAAGTGCGAAAAGTGGTTTATCAACACTATCACAAGTGCGAAAAGTGGTTTTTCAACACGAACACAAGTGTGAAAAGTGGTTTATCAACACTATCACAAGTGCGAAAAGTGTTTTTTCCACACTAATACAAGTGCAAAAGTGGTTTCCTGCACCAACACAAGTGCGAAAAGTGGTTTTTCAACACTAACACAAGTGCGAAAAGTGGTTTATCAACACTATCACAAGTGCGAAAAGTGGTTTTTCAACACAAACACAAGTGCGAAAAGTGGTTTTTCAACACTAACACAAGTGCGAAAAGTGGTTTCCTGCACGAACACAAGTGCGAAAAGTGGTTTTTCAACACTAACACAAGTGCGAAAAGTGGTTTTTCAACACTATCACAAGTGCAAAAAGTGTTTTTTCCACACTAATACAAGTGCAAAAGTGGTTTCCTGCACCAACACAAGTGTGAAAAGTGGATTTTCAACACTAACACAAGTGCAAAAAGTGGTTTTTCAACACTATCACAAGTGCAAAAAGTGTTTTTTGCACACTAATACAAGTGCAAAAGTTGTTTCCTGCACCAACACAAGTGTGAAAAGTGGTTTTTCAACACTTACACAAGTGCGAAAAGTGGATTTTCAACACCAACACAAGTGCGAAAAGTGGTTTTTCCACACTAATACAAGTGCAAAAGTGGTTTCCTGCACAAACACAAGTGCGAATAGTGGTTTTTCAACACTAACACAAGTGCGAAAAGTGGTTTTTCCACACTAATTTAAGTGCAAAAGTGGTTTCCTGCACCAACACAAGTGCGAATAGTGGTTTTTCAACACTAACACAAGTGCGAAAAGTGGTTTTTCCACACTAATACAAGTGCAAAAGTGGTTTCCTGCACCAACACAAGTGCGAAAAGTGGTTTTTCAACACTTACACAAGTGCGAAAAGTGGTTTTTCAACACTAACACAAGTGCGAAAAGTGGTTTTTCCACACTAATACAAGTGCAAAAGTGGTTTCCTGCACCAACACAAGTGCGAATAGTGGTTTTTCAACACTAACACTAGTGCGAAAAGTGGTTTTTCCACACTAATACAAGTGCAAAAGTGGTTTCCTGCACCAACACAAGTGCAAAAAGTGGTTTTTCAACACTAACACAAGTGCGAAAAGTGGTTTTTCAACACTGACACAAGTGCGAAAAGTGGTTTTTCAACACTAACACAAGTGCGAAAAGTGGTTTTTCAACACTAACACAAGTGCGAAAAGTGGTTTTTCCACACTAATACAAGTGCGAAAGTGGTTTCCTGCACCAACACAAGTGCGAAAAGTGGTTTTTCAACACTATCACAAGTGCAAAAAGTGTTTTTTCCACAGTAATACAAGTGCAAAAGTGGTATCCTGCACCAACACAAGTGCGAAAAGTGGTTTTTCAACACTAACACAAGTGCAAAAAGTGGTTTTTCCACAGTAATACAAGTGCAAAAGTGGTTTCCTGCACCAACACAAATGCGAAAAGTGGGTTTTCAACACTAACACAAGTGCGAAAAGTGGTTTTTCAACACTATCACAAGTGCAAAAAGTGTTTTTTCCACACTAATACAAGTGCAAAAGTGGTTTCCTGCACCAACACAAGTGTGAAAAGTGGTTTTTCTACACTAACACAAGTGCGAAAAGTGGTTTTTCAACACTAACACAAGTGCGAAAAGTGGTTTTCCACACTAATACAAGTGCAAAAGTGGTTTCCTGCACCAACACAAGTGCGAAAAGTGGTTTTTCAACACTATCACAAGTGCGAAAAGTGGTTTTTCAACACTAACACAAGTGCGAAAAGTGGTTTTTCCACACTAATACAAGTGCAAAAGTGGTTTCCTGCACCAACACAAGTGCGAAAAGTGGTTTTTCAACACCATCACAAGTGCGAAAAGTGGTTTTTCAACACTAACACAAGTGCAAAAAGTGGTTTTTCAACACTATCACAAGTGCAAAAAGTGTTTTTTCCACACTAATACAAGTGCAAAAGTGGTTTCCTGCACCAACACAAGTGTGAAAAGTGGTTTTTCAACACTAACACAAGTGCGAAAAGTGGTTTTTCAACACTAACACAAGTGCGAAAAGTGTTTTTTCAACACTAACACAAGTGCGAAAAGTGGTTTTTCCACAGTAATACAAGTGCAAAAGTGGTTTCCTGCACCACCACAAGTGCGAAAAGTGGGTTTTCAACACTAACACAAGTGCGAAAAGTGGTTTTTCAACACTATCACAAGTGCAAAAAGTGTTTTTTCCACACTAATACAAGTGCAAAAGTGGTTTCCTGCACCAACACAAGTGTGAAAAGTGGTTTTTCAACACTAACACAAGTGCGAAAAGTGGTTTTTCAACACTAACACAAGTGCGAAAAGTGGTTTTTCCACACTAATACAAGTGCAAAAGTGGTTTCCTGCACCAACACAAGTGCGAAAAGTGGTTTTTCAACACTATCACAAGTGCGAAAAGTGGTTTTTCAACACTAACACAAGTGCAAAAAGTGGTTTTTCAACACTAACACAAGTGCAAAAAGTGGTTTTTCAACACTATCACAAGTGCAAAAAGTGTTTTTTCCACACTAATACAAGTGCAAAAGTGGTTTCCTGCACCAACACAAGTGTGAAAAGTGGTTTTTCAACACTAACACAAGTGCGAAAAGTGGTTTTTCAACACTAACACAAGTGCGAAAAGTGGTTTTTCAACACTAACACAAGTGCGAAAAGTGGTTTTTCCACACTAATACAAGTGCAAAAGTGGTTTCCTGCACCAACACAAGTGCGAAAAGTGGTTTTTCCACACTAATACAAGTGCAAAAGTGGTTTCCTGCACCAACACAAGTGCGAATAGTGGTTTTTCAACACTATCACAAGTGCAAAAAGTGTTTTTTCCACACTAATACAATTGCAAAAGTGGTTTCCTGCACCAACACAAGTGCGAAAAGTGGTTTTTCAATACTATCACAAGTGCAAAAAGTGTTTTTTCCACACTAATAGAAGTGCAAAACTGGTTTCCTGCACCAACACAAATGTGAAAAGTGGTTTTTCAACACTAACACAAATGCGAAAAGTGGTTTTTCAACACTATCACAAGTGCAAAAAGTGTTTTTTCCACACTAATATAAGTGCAAAAGTGGTTTCCTGCACCAACACAAGTGTGAAAAGTGGTTTTTCAACACTTACACAAGTGCGAAAAGTGGTTTTTCAACACTAACACAAGTGCGAAAAGTGGTTTTTCCACACTAATACAAGTGCAAAAGTGGTTTCCTGCACCAACACAAGTGCGAATAGTGGTTTTTCAACACTAACACAAGTGCGAAAAGTGGTTTTTCAACACTAACACAAGTGCGAAAAGTGGTTTTCCACACTAATACAAGTGCAAAAGTGGTTTCCTGCACCAACACAAGTGCGAATAGTGGTTTTTCAACACTAACACAAGTGTGAAAAGTGGTTTTTCCACACTAATACAAGTGCAAAAGTGGTTTCCTGCACCAACACCAGTGCGAAAAGTGGTTTTTCAACACTAACACAAGTGCGAAAAGTGGTTTTTCAACACTGACACAAGTGCGAAAAGTGGTTTTTCAACACTAACACAAGTGCAAAAAGTGTTTTTTCCACACTAATACAAGTGCAAAAGTGGTTTCCTGCACCAACACAAGTGCGAAAAGTGGTTTTTCAACACTATCACAAGTGCGAAAAGTGGTTTTTCAATACTATCACAAGTGCAAAAAGTGTTTTTTCCACACTAATAGAAGTGCAAAACTGGTTTCCTGCACCAACACAAGTGCGAAAAGTGGTTTTTCAACACTAACACAAATGCGAAAAGTGGTTTTTCAACACTATCACAAGTGCAAAAAGTGTTTTTTCCACACTAATACAATTGCAAAAGTGGTTTCCTGCACCAACACAAGTGCGAAAAGTGGTTTTTCAACACTAACACAAGTGCGAAAAGTGGTTTTTCAATACTATCACAAGTGCAAAAAGTGTTTTTTCCACACTAATAGAAGTGCAAAACTGGTTTCCTGCACCAACACAAGTGCGAAAAGTGGTTTTTCAACACTAAC
The DNA here is from genome assembly GCF_964187855.1 of Myxine glutinosa. Lineage (NCBI taxonomy): Eukaryota > Metazoa > Chordata > Myxini > Myxiniformes > Myxinidae > Myxine > Myxine glutinosa. The sequence goes on along the minus strand of NW_027617608.1, from coordinate 27,078 downwards.
ACAAATGCGAAAAGTGGTTTTTCAACACTATCACAAGTGCAAAAAGTGTTTTTTCCACACTAATACAAGTGCAAAAGTGGTTTCCTGCACCAACACAAGTGTGAAAAGTGGTTTTTCAACACTTACACAAGTGCGAAAAGTGGTTTTTCAACACTAACACAAGTGCGAAAAGTGGTTTTTCCACACTAATACAAGTGCAAAAGTGGTTTCCTGCACCAACACAAGTGCGAATAGTGGTTTTTCAACACTAACACAAGTGTGAAAAGTGGTTTTTCCACACTAATACAGGTGCAAAAGTGGTTTCCTGCACCAACACAAGTGCGAAAAGTGGTTTTCCACACTAATACAAGTGCAAAAGTGGTCTCCTGCACTAACACAAGTGCGAAAAGTGGTTTTTCAACACTATCACAAGTGCAAAAAGTGTTTTTTTCCACACTAATACAAGTGCAAAAGTGATTTCCTGCACCAACACAAGTGCGAAAAGTGGTTTTCAACACTAACACAAGCGTGACATGTGGTTTTTCAACTCTATCACAAGTGCAAAAAGTGTTTTTCCACACTAATACAAGTGCAAAAGTGGTTTCCTGCACCAACACAAGTGTGAAAAGTGGGTTTTCAACACTAACACAAGTGCGAAAAGTGGTTTTTCAACACTAACACAAGTGCGAAAAGTGGTTTTTCAACACTAACACAAGTGCGAAAAGTGGTTTTTCCACACTAATACAAGTGCAAAAGTGGTTTCCTGCACCAACACAAGTGCGAATAGTGGTTTTTCAACACTAACACAAGTGCGAAAAGTGGTTTTTCAACACTAACACAAGTGCGAAAAGTGGTTTTCCACACTAATACAAGTGCAAAAGTGGTTTCCTGCACCAACACAAGTGCGAAAAGTGGTTTTTCAACACTAACACAAGTGCGAAAAGTGGTTTTTCAACACTATCACAAGTGCAAAAAGTGTTTTTTCCACACTAATACAAGTGCAAAAGTGGTTTCCTGCACCAACACAAGTGTGAAAAGTGGTTTTTCAACACTAACACAAGTGCGAAAAGTGGTTTTTCAACACTAACACAAGTGCGAAAAGTGGTTTTCCACACTAATACAAGTGCAAAAGTGGTTTCCTGCACCAACACAAGTGCGAAAAGTGGTTTTTCAACACTATCACAAGTGCGAAAAGTGGTTTTTCAACACTAACACAAGTGCAAAAAGTGGTTTTTCAACACTAACACAAGTGCGAAAAGTGGTTTTTCCACACTAATACAAGTGCAAAAGTGGTTTCCTGCACCAACACAAGTGCGAAAAGTGGTTTTTCAACACTATCACAAGTGCGAAAAGTGGTTTTTCAACACTATCACAAGTGCAAAAAGTGTTATTTCCACACTAATACAAGTGCAAAAGTGGTTTCCTGCACCAACACAAGTGCGAAAAGTGGTTTTTCAACACTAACACAAGTGCGAAAAGTGGTTTTTAAATACTATCACAAGTGCAAAAAGTGTTTTTTCCACACTAATACAAGTGCAAAAGTGGTTTCCTGCACCAACACAAGTGCGAATAGTGGTTTTTCAACACTAACACAAGTGCGAAAAGTGGTTTTTCAACACTAACACAAGTGCGAAAAGTGGTTTCTCCACACTAATACAAGTGCAAAAGTGGTTTCCTGCACCAACACAAGTGCGAAAAGTGGTTTTTCAACACTAACACAAGTGCGAAAAGTGGTTTTTCAACACTATCACAAGTGCAAAAAGTGTTTTTTCCACACTAATACAAGTGCAAAAGTGGTTTCCTGCACCAACACAAGTGCGAAAAGTGGTTTTTCAACACTAACACAAATGCGAAAAGTGGTTTTTTAATACTATCACAAGTGCAAAAAGTGTTTTTTCCACACTAATACAAGTGCAAAACTGGTTTCCTGCACCAACACAAGTGCGAAAAGTGGTTTTTCAACACTAACACAAGTGCGAAAAGTGGTTTTTCAACACTATCACAAGTGCAAAAAGTGTTTTTTCCACACTAATACAAGTGCAAAAGTGGTTTCCTGCACCAACACAAGTGTGAAAAGTGGTTTTTCAACACTTACACAAGTGCGAAAAGTGGTTTTTCAACACTTACACAAGTGCGAAAAGTGGGTTTTCCACACTAATACAAGTGCAAAAGTGGTTTCCTGCACCAACACAAGTGTGAAAAGTGGTTTTTCAACACTAACACAAGTGCGAAAAGTGGTTTTTCAACACTATCACAAGTGCAAAAAGTGTTTTTTCCACACTAATACAAGTGCAAAAGTGGTTTCCTGCAACAACACAAGTGTGAAAAGTGGTTTTTCAACACTAACACAAGTGCGAAAAGTGGTTTTTCAACACTAACACAAGTGCGAAAAGTGGTTTTTCCACACTAATACAAGTGCAAAAGTGGTTTCCTGCACCAACACAAGTGTGAAAAGTGGTTTTTCAACACTAACACAAGTGTGAAAAGTGGTTTTTCAACACTAACACAAGTGCAAAAAGTGGTTTTTCAACACTAACACAAGTGCGAAAAGTGGGTTTTCCACACTAATACAAGTGCAAAAGTGGTTTCCTGCACCAACACAAGTGCGAATAGTGGTTTTTCAACACTAACACAAGTGCGAAAAGTGGTTTTTCAACACTAACACAAGTGCGAAAAGTGGTTTCTCCACACTAATACAAGTGCAAAAGTGGTTTCCTGCACCAACACAAGTGCGAAAAGTGGTTTTTCAACACTAACACAAGTGCGAAAAGTGGTTTTTCAACACTATCACAAGTGCAAAAAGTGTTTTTTCCACACTAATACAAGTGCAAAAGTGGTTTCCTGCACCAACACAAGTGCGAAAAGTGGTTTTTCAACACTAACACAAGTGCGAAAAGTGGTTTTTCAACACTATCACAAGTGCAAAAAGTGTTTTTTCCACACTAATACAAGTGCAAAAGTGGTTTCCTGCACCAACACAAGTGTGAAAAGTGGTTTTTCAACACTTACACAAGTGCGAAAAGTGGTTTTTCAACACTTACACAAGTGCGAAAAGTGGTTTTTCAACACTAACACAAGTGCGAAAAGTGGTTTTTCCACACTAATACAAGTGCAAAAGTGGTTTCCTGCACTAACACAAGTGCGAAAAGTGGTTTTTCAACACTATCACAAGTGCAAAAAGTGTTTTTTTCCACACTAATACAAGTGCAAAAGTGATTTCCTGCACCAACACAAGTGCGAAAAGTGGTTTTCAACACTAACACAAGCGCGACATGTGGTTTTTCAACACTATCACAAGTGCAAAAAGTGTTTTTCCACACTAATACAAGTGCAAAAGTGGTTTCCTGCACCAACACAAGTGTGAAAAGTGGGTTTTCAACACTAACACAAGTGCGAAAAGTGGTTTTTCAACACTAACACAAGTGCGAAAAGTGGTTTTTCAACACTAACACAAGTGCGAAAAGTGGTTTTTCCACACTAATACAAGTGCAAAAGTGGTTTCCTGCACCAACACAAGTGCGAATAGTGGTTTTTCAACACTAACACAAGTGCGAAAAGTGGTTTTTCAACACTAACACAAGTGCGAAAAGTGGTTTTCCACACTAATACAAGTGCAAAAGTGGTTTCCTGCACCAACACAAGTGCGAAAAGTGGTTTTTCAACACTAACACAAGTGCGAAAAGTGGTTTTTCAACACTATCACAAGTGCAAAAAGTGTTTTTTCCACACTAATACAAGTGCAAAAGTGGTTTCCTGCACCAACACAAGTGTGAAAAGTGGTTTTTCAACACTAACACAAGTGCGAAAAGTGGTTTTTCAACACTAACACAAGTGCGAAAAGTGGTTTTTCCACACTAATACAAGTGCAAAAGTGGTTTCCTGCACCAACACAAGTGCGAAAAGTGGTTTTTCAACACTATCACAAGTGCGAAAAGTGGTTTTTCAACACTAACACAAGTGCAAAAAGTGGTTTTTCAACACTATCACAAGTGCAAAAAGTGTTTTTTCCACACTAATACAAGTGCAAAAGTGGTTTCCTGCACCAACACAAGTGTGAAAAGTGGTTTTTCAACACTAACACAAGTGCGAAAAGTGGTTTTTCAACACTAACACAAGTGTGAAAAGTGGTTTTTCAACACTAACACAAGTGCGAAAAGTGGTTTTTCCACACTAATACAAGTGCAAAAGTGGTTTCCTGCACCAACACAAGTGCGAAAAGTGGTTTTTCAACACTAACACAAGTGCGAAAAGTGGTTTTTCAACACTAACACAAGTGCGAAAAGTGGTTTATCAACACTATCACAAGTGCGAAAAGTGGTTTTTCAACACTAACACAAGTGCAAAAAGTGGTTTTTCAACACTAACACAAGTGCAAAAAGTGGTTTTTCAACACTATCACAAGTGCAAAAAGTGTTTTTTCCACACTAATACAAGTGCAAAAGTGGTTTCCTGCACCAACACAAGTGTGAAAAGTGGTTTTTCAACACTAACACAAGTGCGAAAAGTGGTTTTTCAACACTAACACAAGTGCGAAAAGTGGTTTTTCAACACTAACACAAGTGCGAAAAGTGGTTTTTCCACACTAATACAAGTGCAAAAGTGGTTTCCTGCACCAACACAAGTGCGAAAAGTGGTTTTTCCACACTAATACAAGTGCAAAAGTGGTTTCCTGCACCAACACAAGTGCGAATAGTGGTTTTTCAACACTATCACAAGTGCAAAAAGTGTTTTTTCCACACTAATACAATTGCAAAAGTGGTTTCCTGCACCAACACAAGTGCGAAAAGTGGTTTTTCAATACTATCACAAGTGCAAAAAGTGTTTTTTCCACACTAATAGAAGTGCAAAACTGGTTTCCTGCACCAACACAAATGTGAAAAGTGGTTTTTCAACACTAACACAAATGCGAAAAGTGGTTTTTCAACACTATCACAAGTGCAAAAAGTGTTTTTTCCACACTAATATAAGTGCAAAAGTGGTTTCCTGCACCAACACAAGTGTGAAAAGTGGTTTTTCAACACTTACACAAGTGCGAAAAGTGGTTTTTCAACACTAACACAAGTGCGAAAAGTGGTTTTTCCACACTAATACAAGTGCAAAAGTGGTTTCCTGCACCAACACAAGTGCGAATAGTGGTTTTTCAACACTAACACAAGTGCGAAAAGTGGTTTTTCAACACTAACACAAGTGCGAAAAGTGGTTTTCCACACTAATACAAGTGCAAAAGTGGTTTCCTGCACCAACACAAGTGCGAATAGTGGTTTTTCAACACTAACACAAGTGTGAAAAGTGGTTTTTCCACACTAATACAAGTGCAAAAGTGGTTTCCTGCACCAACACCAGTGCGAAAAGTGGTTTTTCAACACTAACACAAGTGCGAAAAGTGGTTTTTCAACACTGACACAAGTGCGAAAAGTGGTTTTTCAACACTAACACAAGTGCAAAAAGTGTTTTTTCCACACTAATACAAGTGCAAAAGTGGTTTCCTGCACCAACACAAGTGCGAAAAGTGGTTTTTCAACACTATCACAAGTGCGAAAAGTGGTTTTTCAATACTATCACAAGTGCAAAAAGTGTTTTTTCCACACTAATAGAAGTGCAAAACTGGTTTCCTGCACCAACACAAGTGCGAAAAGTGGTTTTTCAACACTAACACAAATGCGAAAAGTGGTTTTTCAACACTATCACAAGTGCAAAAAGTGTTTTTTCCACACTAATACAATTGCAAAAGTGGTTTCCTGCACCAACACAAGTGCGAAAAGTGGTTTTTCAACACTAACACAAGTGCGAAAAGTGGTTTTTCAATACTATCACAAGTGCAAAAAGTGTTTTTTCCACACTAATAGAAGTGCAAAACTGGTTTCCTGCACCAACACAAGTGCGAAAAGTGGTTTTTCAACACTAACACAAATGCGAAAAGTGGTTTTTCAACACTATCACAAGTGCAAAAAGTGTTTTTTCCACACTAATACAAGTGCAAAAGTGGTTTCCTGCACCAACACAAGTGTGAAAAGTGGTTTTTCAACACTTACACAAGTGCGAAAAGTGGTTTTTCAACACTAACACAAGTGCGAAAAGTGGTTTTTCCACACTAATACAAGTGCAAAAGTGGTTTCCTGCACCAACACAAGTGCGAATAGTGGTTTTTCAACACTAACACAAGTGTGAAAAGTGGTTTTTCCACACTAATACAGGTGCAAAAGTGGTTTCCTGCACCAACACAAGTGCGAAAAGTGGTTTTCCACACTAATACAAGTGCAAAAGTGGTCTCCTGCACTAACACAAGTGCGAAAAGTGGTTTTTCAACACTATCACAAGTGCAAAAAGTGTTTTTTTCCACACTAATACAAGTGCAAAAGTGATTTCCTGCACCAACACAAGTGCGAAAAGTGGTTTTCAACACTAACACAAGCGTGACATGTGGTTTTTCAACTCTATCACAAGTGCAAAAAGTGTTTTTCCACACTAATACAAGTGCAAAAGTGGTTTCCTGCACCAACACAAGTGTGAAAAGTGGGTTTTCAACACTAACACAAGTGCGAAAAGTGGTTTTTCAACACTAACACAAGTGCGAAAAGTGGTTTTTCAACACTAACACAAGTGCGAAAAGTGGTTTTTCCACACTAATACAAGTGCAAAAGTGGTTTCCTGCACCAACACAAGTGCGAATAGTGGTTTTTCAACACTAACACAAGTGCGAAAAGTGGTTTTTCAACACTAACACAAGTGCGAAAAGTGGTTTTCCACACTAATACAAGTGCAAAAGTGGTTTCCTGCACCAACACAAGTGCGAAAAGTGGTTTTTCAACACTAACACAAGTGCGAAAAGTGGTTTTTCAACACTATCACAAGTGCAAAAAGTGTTTTTTCCACACTAATACAAGTGCAAAAGTGGTTTCCTGCACCAACACAAGTGTGAAAAGTGGTTTTTCAACACTAACACAAGTGCGAAAAGTGGTTTTTCAACACTAACACAAGTGCGAAAAGTGGTTTTCCACACTAATACAAGTGCAAAAGTGGTTTCCTGCACCAACACAAGTGCGAAAAGTGGTTTTTCAACACTATCACAAGTGCGAAAAGTGGTTTTTCAACACTAACACAAGTGCAAAAAGTGGTTTTTCAACACTAACACAAGTGCGAAAAGTGGTTTTTCCACACTAATACAAGTGCAAAAGTGGTTTCCTGCACCAACACAAGTGCGAAAAGTGGTTTTTCAACACTATCACAAGTGCGAAAAGTGGTTTTTCAACACTATCACAAGTGCAAAAAGTGTTATTTCCACACTAATACAAGTGCAAAAGTGGTTTCCTGCACCAACACAAGTGCGAAAAGTGGTTTTTCAACACTAACACAAGTGCGAAAAGTGGTTTTTTAATACTATCACAAGTGCAAAAAGTGTTTTTTCCACACTAATACAAGTGCAAAAGTGGTTTCCTGCACCAACACAAGTGCGAATAGTGGTTTTTCAACACTAACACAAGTGCGAAAAGTGGTTTTTCAACACTAACACAAGTGCGAAAAGTGGTTTCTCCACACTAATACAAGTGCAAAAGTGGTTTCCTGCACCAACACAAGTGCGAAAAGTGGTTTTTCAACACTAACACAAGTGCGAAAAGTGGTTTTTCAACACTATCACAAGTGCAAAAAGTGTTTTTTCCACACTAATACAAGTGCAAAAGTGGTTTCCTGCACCAACACAAGTGCGAAAAGTGGTTTTTCAACACTAACACAAATGCGAAAAGTGGTTTTTTAATACTATCACAAGTGCAAAAAGTGTTTTTTCCACACTAATACAAGTGCAAAACTGGTTTCCTGCACCAACACAAGTGCGAAAAGTGGTTTTTCAACACTAACACAAGTGCGAAAAGTGGTTTTTCAACACTATCACAAGTGCAAAAAGTGTTTTTTCCACACTAATACAAGTGCAAAAGTGGTTTCCTGCACCAACACAAGTGTGAAAAGTGGTTTTTCAACACTTACACAAGTGCGAAAAGTGGTTTTTCAACACTTACACAAGTGCGAAAAGTGGGTTTTCCACACTAATACAAGTGCAAAAGTGGTTTCCTGCACCAACACAAGTGTGAAAAGTGGTTTTTCAACACTAACACAAGTGCGAAAAGTGGTTTTTCAACACTATCACAAGTGCAAAAAGTGTTTTTTCCACACTAATACAAGTGCAAAAGTGGTTTCCTGCAACAACACAAGTGTGAAAAGTGGTTTTTCAACACTAACACAAGTGCGAAAAGTGGTTTTTCAACACTAACACAAGTGCGAAAAGTGGTTTTTCCACACTAATACAAGTGCAAAAGTGGTTTCCTGCACCAACACAAGTGTGAAAAGTGGTTTTTCAACACTAACACAAGTGTGAAAAGTGGTTTTTCAACACTAACACAAGTGCAAAAAGTGGTTTTTCAACACTAACACAAGTGCGAAAAGTGGGTTTTCCACACTAATACAAGTGCAAAAGTGGTTTCCTGCACCAACACAAGTGCGAATAGTGGTTTTTCAACACTAACACAAGTGCGAAAAGTGGTTTTTCAACACTAACACAAGTGCGAAAAGTGGTTTCTCCACACTAATACAAGTGCAAAAGTGGTTTCCTGCACCAACACAAGTGCGAAAAGTGGTTTTTCAACACTAACACAAGTGCGAAAAGTGGTTTTTCAACACTATCACAAGTGCAAAAAGTGTTTTTTCCACACTAATACAAGTGCAAAAGTGGTTTCCTGCACCAACACAAGTGCGAAAAGTGGTTTTTCAACACTAACACAAGTGCGAAAAGTGGTTTTTCAACACTATCACAAGTGCAAAAAGTGTTTTTTCCACACTAATACAAGTGCAAAAGTGGTTTCCTGCACCAACACAAGTGTGAAAAGTGGTTTTTCAACACTTACACAAGTGCGAAAAGTGGTTTTTCAACACTTACACAAGTGCGAAAAGTGGTTTTTCAACACTAACACAAGTGCGAAAAGTGGTTTTTCCACACTAATACAAGTGCAAAAGTGGTTTCCTGCACTAACACAAGTGCGAAAAGTGGTTTTTCAACACTATCACAAGTGCAAAAAGTGTTTTTTTCCACACTAATACAAGTGCAAAAGTGATTTCCTGCACCAACACAAGTGCGAAAAGTGGTTTTCAACACTAACACAAGCGCGACATGTGGTTTTTCAACACTATCACAAGTGCAAAAAGTGTTTTTCCACACTAATACAAGTGCAAAAGTGGTTTCCTGCACCAACACAAGTGTGAAAAGTGGGTTTTCAACACTAACACAAGTGCGAAAAGTGGTTTTTCAACACTAACACAAGTGCGAAAAGTGGTTTTTCAACACTAACACAAGTGCGAAAAGTGGTTTTTCCACACTAATACAAGTGCAAAAGTGGTTTCCTGCACCAACACAAGTGCGAATAGTGGTTTTTCAACACTAACACAAGTGCGAAAAGTGGTTTTTCAACACTAACACAAGTGCGAAAAGTGGTTTTCCACACTAATACAAGTGCAAAAGTGGTTTCCTGCACCAACACAAGTGCGAAAAGTGGTTTTTCAACACTAACACAAGTGCGAAAAGTGGTTTTTCAACACTATCACAAGTGCAAAAAGTGTTTTTTCCACACTAATACAAGTGCAAAAGTGGTTTCCTGCACCAACACAAGTGTGAAAAGTGGTTTTTCAACACTAACACAAGTGCGAAAAGTGGTTTTTCAACACTAACACAAGTGCGAAAAGTGGTTTTCCACACTAATACAAGTGCAAAAGTGGTTTCCTGCACCAACACAAGTGCGAAAAGTGGTTTTTCAACACTATCACAAGTGCGAAAAGTGGTTTTTCAACACTAACACAAGTGCAAAAAGTGGTTTTTCAACACTATCACAAGTGCAAAAAGTGTTTTTTCCACACTAATACAAGTGCAAAAGTGGTTTCCTGCACCAACACAAGTGTGAAAAGTGGTTTTTCAACACTAACACAAGTGCGAAAAGTGGTTTTTCAACACTAACACAAGTGTGAAAAGTGGTTTTTCAACACTAACACAAGTGCGAAAAGTGGTTTTTCCACACTAATACAAGTGCAAAAGTGGTTTCCTGCACCAACACAAGTGCGAAAAGTGGTTTTTCAACACTAACACAAGTGCGAAAAGTGGTTTTTCAACACTAACACAAGTGCGAAAAGTGGTTTATCAACACTATCACAAGTGCAAAAAGTGTTTTTTCAACACTAACACAAGTGCGAAAAGTGGTTTTTCAACACTAACACAAGTGCGAAAAGTGGTTTATCAACACTATCACAAGTGCGAAAAGTGGTTTATCAACACTATCGCAAGTGCGAAAAGTGGTTTTTCAACACGAACACAAGTGCGAAAAGTGGTTTATCAACACTATCACAAGTGCGAAAAGTGGTTTATCAACACGAACACAAGTGCGAAAAGTGGTTTATCAACACTATCACAAGTGCGAAAAGTGGTTTTTCAACACGAACACAAGTGTGAAAAGTGGTTTATCAACACTATCACAAGTGCGAAAAGTGTTTTTTCCACACTAATACAAGTGCAAAAGTGGTTTCCTGCACCAACACAAGTACGAAAAGTGGTTTTTCAACACTAACACAAGTGCGAAAAGTGGTTTATCAACACTATCACAAGTGCGAAAAGTGGTTTTTCAACACAAACACAAGTGCGAAAAGTGGTTTTTCAACACTAACACAAGTGCGAAAAGTGGTTTCCTGCACGAACACAAGTGCGAAAAGTGGTTTTTCAACACTAACACAAGTGCGAAAAGTGGTTTTTCAACACTATCACAAGTGCAAAAAGTGTTTTTTCCACACTAATACAAGTGCAAAAGTGATTTCCTGCACCAACACAAGTGTGAAAAGTGGATTTTCAACACTAACACAAGTGCAAAAAGTGGTTTTTCAACACTATCACAAGTGCAAAAAGTGTTTTTTGCACACTAATACAAGTGCAAAAGTTGTTTCCTGCACCAACACAAGTGTGAAAAGTGGTTTTTCAACACTTACACAAGTGCGAAAAGTGGTTTTTCAACACTAACACAAGTGCGAAAAGTGGTTTTTCCACACTAATACAAGTGCAAAAGTGGTTTCCTGCACAAACACAAGTGCGAATAGTGGTTTTTCAACACTAACACAAGTGCGAAAAGTGGTTTTTCCACACTAATTTAAGTGCAAAAGTGGTTTCCTGCACCAACACAAGTGCGAATAGTGGTTTTTCAACACTAACACAAGTGCGAAAAGTGGTTTTTCCGCACTAATACAAGTGCAAAAGTGGTTTCCTGCACCAACACAAGTGCGAAAAGTGGTTTTTCAACACTTACACAAGTGCGAAAAGTGGTTTTTCAACACTAACACAAGTGCGAAAAGTGGTTTTTCCACACTAATACAAGTGCAAAAGTGGTTTCCTGCACCAACACAAGTGCGAATAGTGGTTTTTCAACACTAACACTAGTGCGAAAAGTGGTTTTTCCACACTAATACAAGTGCAAAAGTGGTTTCCTGCACCAACACAAGTGCAAAAAGTGGTTTTTCAACACTAACACAAGTGCGAAAAGTGGTTTTTCAACACTGACACAAGTGCGAAAAGTGGTTTTTCAACACTAACACAAGTGCGAAAAGTGGTTTTTCAACACTAACACAAGTGCGAAAAGTGGTTTTTCCACACTAATACAAGTGCGAAAGTGGTTTCCTGCACCAACACAAGTGCGAAAAGTGGTTTTTCAACACTATCACAAGTGCAAAAAGTGTTTTTTCCACAGTAATACAAGTGCAAAAGTGGTATCCTGCACCAACACAAGTGCGAAAAGTGGTTTTTCAACACTAACACAAGTGCAAAAAGTGGTTTTTCCACAGTAATACAAGTGCAAAAGTGGTTTCCTGCACCAACACAAATGCGAAAAGTGGGTTTTCAACACTAACACAAGTGCGAAAAGTGGTTTTTCAACACTATCACAAGTGCAAAAAGTGTTTTTTCCACACTAATACAAGTGCAAAAGTGGTTTCCTGCACCAACACAAGTGCGAAAAGTGGTTTTTCAACACTATCACAAGTGCGAAAAGTGGTTTTTCAACACTAACACAAGTGCGAAAAGTGGTTTTTCCACACTAATACAAGTGCAAAAGTGGTTTCCTGCACCAACACAAGTGCGAAAAGTGGTTTTTCAACACCATCACAAGTGCGAAAAGTGGTTTTTCAACACTAACACAAGTGCAAAAAGTGGTTTTTCAACACTATCACAAGTGCAAAAAGTGTTTTTTCCACACTAATACAAGTGCAAAAGTGGTTTCCTGCACCAACACAAGTGTGAAAAGTGGTTTTTCAACACTAACACAAGTGCGAAAAGTGGTTTTTCAACACTAACACAAGTGCGAAAAGTGTTTTTTCAACACTAACACAAGTGCGAAAAGTGGTTTTTCCACAGTAATACAAGTGCAAAAGTGGTTTCCTGCACCACCACAAGTGCGAAAAGTGGGTTTTCAACACTAACACAAGTGCGAAAAGTGGTTTTTCAACACTATCACAAGTGCAAAAAGTGTTTTTTCCACACTAATACAAGTGCAAAAGTGGTTTCCTGCACCAACACAAGTGTGAAAAGTGGTTTTTCAACACTAACACAAGTGCGAAAAGTGGTTTTTCAACACTAACACAAGTGCGAAAAGTGGTTTTTCCACACTAATACAAGTGCAAAAGTGGTTTCCTGCACCAACACAAGTGCGAAAAGTGGTTTTTCAACACTATCACAAGTGCGAAAAGTGGTTTTTCAACACTAACACAAGTGCAAAAAGTGGTTTTTCAACACTAACACAAGTGCAAAAAGTGGTTTTTCAACACTATCACAAGTGCAAAAAGTGTTTTTTCCACACTAATACAAGTGCAAAAGTGGTTTCCTGCACCAACACAAGTGTGAAAAGTGGTTTTTCAACACTAACACAAGTGCGAAAAGTGGTTTTTCAACACTAACACAAGTGCGAAAAGTGGTTTTTCAACACTAACACAAGTGTGAAAAGTGGTTTTTCCACACTAATACAAGTGCAAAAGTGGTTTCCTGCACCAACACAAGTGCGAATAGTGGTTTTTCAACACTAACACAAGTGCGAAAAGTGGTTTTTCAACACTAACACAAGTGCGAAAAGTGGTTTCTCCACACTAATACAAGTGGAAAAGTGGTTTCCTGCACCAACACAAGTGCGAAAAGTGGTTTTTCAACACTAACACAAGTGCGAAAAGTGGTTTTTCAACACTATCACAAGTGCAAAAAGTGTTTTTTCCACACTAATACAATTGCAAAAGTGGTTTCCTGCACCAACACAAGTGCGAAAAGTGGTTTTTCAATACTATCACAAGTGCAAAAAGTGTTTTTTCCACACTAATAGAAGTGCAAAACTGGTTTCCTGCACCAACACAAATGTGAAAAGTGGTTTTTCAACACTAACACAAATGCGAAAAGTGGTTTTTCAACACTATCACAAGTGCAAAAAGTGTTTTTTCCACACTAATATAAGTGCAAAAGTGGTTTCCTGCACCAACACAAGTGTGAAAAGTGGTTTTTCAACACTTACACAAGTGCGAAAAGTGGTTTTTCAACACTAACACAAGTGCGAAAAGTGGTTTTTCCACACTAATACAAGTGCAAAAGTGGTTTCCTGCACCAACACAAGTGCGAATAGTGGTTTTTCAACACTAACACAAGTGCGAAAAGTGGTTTTTCAACACTAACACAAGTGCGAAAAGTGGTTTTCCACACTAATACAAGTGCAAAAGTGGTTTCCTGCACCAACACAAGTGTGAATAGTGGTTTTTCAACACTAACACAAGTGTGAAAAGTGGTTTTTCCACACTAATACAAGTGCAAAAGTGGTTTCCTGCACCAACACCAGTGCGAAAAGTGGTTTTTCAACACTAACACAAGTGCGAAAAGTGGTTTTTCAACACTGACACAAGTGCGAAAAGTGGTTTTTCAACACTAACACAAGTGCAAAAAGTGTTTTTTCCACACTAATACAAGTGCAAAAGTGGTTTCCTGCACCAACACAAGTGCGAAAAGTGGTTTTTCAACACTATCACAAGTGCGAAAAGTGGTTTTTCAATACTATCACAAGTGCAAAAAGTGTTTTTTCCACACTAATAGAAGTGCAAAACTGGTTTCCTGCACCAACACAAGTGCGAAAAGTGGTTTTTCAACACTAACACAAATGCGAAAAGTGGTTTTTCAACACTATCACAAGTGCAAAAAGTGTTTTTTCCACACTAATACAATTGCAAAAGTGGTTTCCTGCACCAACACAAGTGCGAAAAGTGGTTTTTCAACACGAACACAAGTGCGAAAAGTGGTTTTTCAATACTATCACAAGTGCAAAAAGTGTTTTTTCCACACTAATAGAAGTGCAAAACTGGTTTCCTGCACCAACACAAGTGCGAAAAGTGGTTTTTCAACACTAACACAAATGCGAAAAGTGGTTTTTCAACACTATCACAAGTGCAAAAAGTGTTTTTTCCACACTAATACAAGTGCAAAAGTGGTTTCCTGCACCAACACAAGTGTGAAAAGTGGTTTTTCAACACTTACACAAGTGCGAAAAGTGGTTTTTCAACACTAACACAAGTGCGAAAAGTGGTTTTTCCACACTAATACAAGTGCAAAAGTGGTTTCCTGCACCAACACAAGTGCGAATAGTGGTTTTTCAACACTAACACAAGTGTGAAAAGTGGTTTTTCCACACTAATACAGGTGCAAAAGTGGTTTCCTGCACCAACACAAGTGCGAAAAGTGGTTTTCCAACACTAACACAAGTGCGAAAAGTGGTTTTTCAACACTGACACAAGTGCGAAAAGTGGTTTTTCAACACTAACACAAGTGCGATAAGTGGTTTTTCAACACTAACACAAGTGCAAAAAGTGTTTTTTCCACACTAATACAAGTGCAAAAGTGGTTTCCTGCACCAACACAAGTGCGAAAAGTGGTTTTTCCACACTTACACAAGTGCGAAAAGTGGTTTTTCAACACTATCACAAGTGCAAAAAGTGTTTTTTCCACACTAATACAAGTGCAAAAGTGGTTTCCTGCACCAACACAAGTGTGAAAAGTGGTTTTTCAACACTAACACAAGTGCGAAAAGTGGTTTTTCAACACTAACACAAGTGCGAAAAGTGTTTTGTCCACACTAATACAAGTGCAAAAGTGGTTTCCTGCACCAACACAAGTGCGAAAAGTGGTTTTTCAACACTAACACAAGTGCGAAAAGTGGTTTTTCAACACTGACACAAGTGCGAAAAGTGGTTTTTCAACACTAACACAAGTGGAATAAGTGGTTTTTCAACACTATCACAAGTGCAAAAAGTGTTTTTTCCACACTAATACAAGTGCAAAAGTGGTTTCCTGCACCAACACAAGTGCGAAAAGTGGTTTTTCCACACTTACACAAGTGTGAAAAGTGGTTTTTCAACACTATCACAAGTGCAAAAAGTGTTTTTTCCACACTAATACAAGTGCAAAGTGGTTTCCTGCAACAACACAAGTGTGAAAAGTGGTTTTTCAACACTAACACAAGTGCGAAAAGTGGTCTTTCAACACTAACACAAGTGCGAAAAGTGGTTATTCCACACTAATACAAGTGCAAAAGTGGTTTCCTGCACCAACACAAGTGCGAAAAGTGGTTTTTCAACACTATCACAAGTGCAAAAAGTGTTTTTTCCACAGTAATACAAGTGCAAAAGTGGTATCCTGCACCAACACAAGTGCGAAAAGTGGTTTTTCAACACTAACACAAGTGCAAAAAGTGGTTTTTCAACACTATCACAAGTGCAAAAAGTGTTTTTTCCACACTAATACAAGTGCAAAAGTGGTTTCCTGCACCAACACAAGTGTGAAAAGTGGTTTTTCAACACTAACACAAGTGCGAAATGTGGTTTTTCAACACTAACACAAGTGCAAAAAGTGGTTTTTCAACACTAACACAAGTGCGAAAAGTGGTTTTTCCACACTAATACAAGTGCAAAAGTGGTTTCCTGCACCAACACAAGTGCGAATAGTGGTTTTTCAACACTAACACAAGTGCGAAAAGTGGTTTTTCAACACTAACACAAGTGCGAAAAGTGGTTTCTCCACACTAATACAAGTGCAAAAGTGGTTTCCTGCACCAACACAAGTGCGAAAAGTGGTTTTTCAACACTAACACAAGTGCGAAAAGTGGTTTTTCAACACTATCACAAGTGCAAAAAGTGTTTTTTCCACACTAATACAAGTGCAAAAGTGGTTTCCTGCACCAACACAAGTGCGAAAAGTGGTTTTTCAACACTAACACAAGTGCGAAAAGTGGTTTTTTAATACTATCACAAGTGCAAAAAGTGTTTTTCCACACTAATACAAGTGCAAAACTGGTTTCCTGCACCAACACAAGTGCGAAAAGTGGTTTTTCAACACTAACACAAGTGCGAAAAGTGGTTTTTCAACACTATCACAAGTGCAAAAAGTGTTTTTTCCACACTAATACAAGTGCAAAAGTGGTTTCCTGCACCAACACAAGTGTGAAAAGTGGTTTTTCAACACTAACACAAGTGCGAAAAGTGGTTTTTCAACACTATCACAAGTGCAAAAAGTGTTTTTTCCACACTAATACAAGTGCAAAAGTGGTTTCCTGCAACAACACAAGTGTGAAAAGTGGTTTTTCAACACTAACACAAGTGCGAAAAGTGGTTTTTCAACACTAACACAAGTGCGAAAAGTGGTTTTTCCACACTAATACAAGTGCAAAAGTGGTTTCCTGCACCAACACAAGTGCGAAAAGTGGTTTTTCAACACTATCACAAGTGCAAAAAGTGTTTTTTCCACAGTAATACAAGTGCAAAAGTGGTATCCTGCACCAACACAAGTGCGAAAAGTGGTTTTTCAACACTAACACAAGTGCAAAAAGTGGTTTTTCAACACTATCACAAGTGCAAAAAGTGTTTTTTCCACACTAATACAAGTGCAAAAGTGGTTTCCTGCACCAACACAAGTGTGAAAAGTGGTTTTTCAACACTAACACAAGTGTGAAAAGTGGTTTTTCAACACTAACACAAGTGCGAAAAGTGGTTTTTCCACACTAATACAAGTGCAAAAGTGGTTTCCTGCACCAACACAAGTGCGAATAGTGGTTTTTCAACACTAACACAAGTGCGAAAAGTGGTTTTTCAACACTAACACAAGTGCGAAAAGTGGTTTCTCCACACTAATACAAGTGCAAAAGTGGTTTCCTGCACCAACACAAGTGCGAAAAGTGGTTTTTCAACACTAACACAAGTGCGAAAAGTGGTTTTTCAACACTATCACAAGTGCAAAAAGTGTTTTTTCCACACTAATACAAGTGCAAAAGTGGTTTCCTGCACCAACACAAGTGCGAAAAGTGGTTTTTCAACACTAACACAAATGCGAAAAGTGGTTTTTTAATACTATCACAAGTGCGAAAAGTGGTTTTTCCACACTAATACAAGTGCGAAAGTGGTTTCCTGCACCAACACAAGTGCGAAAAGTGGTTTTTCAACACTATCACAAGTGCAAAAAGTGTTTTTTCCACAGTAGTACAAGTGCAAAAGTGGTATCCTGCACCAACACAAGTGCGAAAAGTGGTTTTTCAACACTAACACAAGTGCAAAAAGTGGTTTTTCCACAGTAATACAAGTGCAAAAGTGGTTTCCTGCACCAACACAAATGCGAAAAGTGGGTTTTCAACACTAACACAAGTGCGAAAAGTGGTTTTTCAACACTATCACAAGTGCAAAAAGTGTTTTTTCCACACTAATACAAGTGCAAAAGTGGTTTCCTGCACCAACACAAGTGTGAAAAGTGGTTTTTCTACACTAACACAAGTGCGAAAAGTGGTTTTTCAACACTAACACAAGTGCGAAAAGTGGTTTTCCACACTAATACAAGTGCAAAAGTGGTTTCCTGCACCAACACAAGTGCGAAAAGTGGTTTTTCAACACTATCACAAGTGCGAAAAGTGGTTTTTCAACACTAACACAAGTGCGAAAAGTGGTTTTTCCACACTAATACAAGTGCAAAAGTGGTTTCCTGCACCAACACAAGTGCGAAAAGTGGTTTTTCAACACCATCACAAGTGCGAAAAGTGGTTTTTCAACACTAACACAAGTGCAAAAAGTGGTTTTTCAACACTATCACAAGTGCAAAAAGTGTTTTTTCCACACTAATACAAGTGCAAAAGTGGTTTCCTGCACCAACACAAGTGTGAAAAGTGGTTTTTCAACACTAACACAAGTGCGAAAAGTGGTTTTTCAACACTAACACAAGTGCGAAAAGTGTTTTTTCAACACTAACACAAGTGCGAAAAGTGGTTTTTCCACAGTAATACAAGTGCAAAAGTGGTTTCCTGCACCACCACAAGTGCGAAAAGTGGGTTTTCAACACTAACACAAGTGCGAAAAGTGGTTTTTCAACACTATCACAAGTGCAAAAAGTGTTTTTTCCACACTAATACAAGTGCAAAAGTGGTTTCCTGCACCAACACAAGTGTGAAAAGTGGTTTTTCAACACTAACACAAGTGCGAAAAGTGGTTTTTCAACACTAACACAAGTGCGAAAAGTGGTTTTTCCACACTAATACAAGTGCAAAAGTGGTTTCCTGCACCAACACAAGTGCGAAAAGTGGTTTTTCAACACTATCACAAGTGCGAAAAGTGGTTTTTCAACACTAACACAAGTGCAAAAAGTGGTTTTTCAACACTAACACAAGTGCAAAAAGTGGTTTTTCAACACTATCACAAGTGCAAAAAGTGTTTTTTCCACACTAATACAAGTGCAAAAGTGGTTTCCTGCACCAACACAAGTGTGAAAAGTGGTTTTTCAACACTAACACAAGTGCGAAAAGTGGTTTTTCAACACTAACACAAGTGCGAAAAGTGGTTTTTCAACACTAACACAAGTGCGAAAAGTGGTTTTTCCACACTAATACAAGTGCAAAAGTGGTTTCCTGCACCAACACAAGTGCGAATAGTGGTTTTTCAACACTAACACAAGTGCGAAAAGTGGTTTTTCAACACTAACACAAGTGCGAAAAGTGGTTTCTCCACACTAATACAAGTGGAAAAGTGGTTTCCTGCACCAACACAAGTGCGAAAAGTGGTTTTTCAATACTATCACAAGTGCAAAAAGTGTTTTTTCCACACTAATAGAAGTGCAAAACTGGTTTCCTGCACCAACACAAATGTGAAAAGTGGTTTTTCAACACTAACACAAATGCGAAAAGTGGTTTTTCAACACTATCACAAGTGCAAAAAGTGTTTTTTCCACACTAATATAAGTGCAAAAGTGGTTTCCTGCACCAACACAAGTGTGAAAAGTGGTTTTTCAACACTTACACAAGTGCGAAAAGTGGTTTTTCAACACTAACACAAGTGCGAAAAGTGGTTTTTCCACACTAATACAAGTGCAAAAGTGGTTTCCTGCACCAACACAAGTGCGAGTAGTGGTTTTTCAACACTAACACAAGTGCGAAAAGTGGTTTTTCAACACTAACACAAGTGCGAAAAGTGGTTTTCCACACTAATACAAGTGCAAAAGTGGTTTCCTGCACCAACACAAGTGCGAATAGTGGTTTTTCAACACTAACACAAGTGTGAAAAGTGGTTTTTCCACACTAATACAAGTGCAAAAGTGGTTTCCTGCACCAACACCAGTGCGAAAAGTGGTTTTTCAACACTAACACAAGTGCGAAAAGTGGTTTTTCAACACTGACACAAGTGCGAAAAGTGGTTTTTCAACACTAACACAAGTGCAAAAAGTGTTTTTTCCACACTAATACAAGTGCAAAAGTGGTTTCCTGCACCAACACAAGTGCGAAAAGTGGTTTTTCAACACTATCACAAGTGCGAAAAGTGGTTTTTCAATACTATCACAAGTGCAAAAAGTGTTTTTTCCACACTAATAGAAGTGCAAAACTGGTTTCCTGCACCAACACAAGTGCGAAAAGTGGTTTTTCAACACTAACACAAATGCGAAAAGTGGTTTTTCAACACTATCACAAGTGCAAAAAGTGTTTTTTCCACACTAATACAATTGCAAAAGTGGTTTCCTGCACCAACACAAGTGCGAAAAGTGGTTTTTCAACACTAACACAAGTGCGAAAAGTGGTTTTTCAATACTATCACAAGTGCAAAAAGTGTTTTTTCCACACTAATAGAAGTGCAAAACTGGTTTCCTGCACCAACACAAGTGCGAAAAGTGGTTTTTCAACACTAACACAAATGCGAAAAGTGGTTTTTCAACACTATCACAAGTGCAAAAAGTGTTTTTTCCACACTAATACAAGTGCAAAAGTGGTTTCCTGCACCAACACAAGTGTGAAAAGTGGTTTTTCAACACTTACACAAGTGCGAAAAGTGGTTTTTCAACACTAACACAAGTGCGAAAAGTGGTTTTTCCACACTAATACAAGTGCAAAAGTGGTTTCCTGCACCAACACAAGTGCGAATAGTGGTTTTTCAACACTAACACAAGTGTGAAAAGTGGTTTTTCCACACTAATACAGGTGCAAAAGTGGTTTCCTGCACCAACACAAGTGCGAAAAGTGGTTTTCCAACACTAACACAAGTGCGAAAAGTGGTTTTTCAACACTGACACAAGTGCGAAAAGTGGTTTTTCAACACTAACACAAGTGCGATAAGTGGTTTTTCAACACTATCACAAGTGCAAAAAGTGTTTTTTCCACACTAATACAAGTGCAAAAGTGGTTTCCTGCACCAACACAAGTGCGAAAAGTGGTTTTTCCACACTTACACAAGTGCGAAAAGTGGTTTTTCAACACTATCACAAGTGCAAAAAGTGTTTTTTCCACACTAATACAAGTGCAAAAGTGGTTTCCTGCACCAACACAAGTGTGAAAAGTGGTTTTTCAACACTAACACAAGTGCGAAAAGTGGTTTTTCAACACTAACACAAGTGCGAAAAGTGTTTTGTCCACACTAATACAAGTGCAAAAGTGGTTTCCTGCACCAACACAAGTGCGAAAAGTGGTTTTTCAACACTAACACAAGTGCGAAAAGTGGTTTTTCAACACTGACACAAGTGCGAAAAGTGGTTTTTCAACACTAACACAAGTGGAATAAGTGGTTTTTCAACACTATCACAAGTGCAAAAAGTGTTTTTTCCACACTAATACAAGTGCAAAAGTGGTTTCCTGCACCAACACAAGTGCGAATAGTGGTTTTTCCACACTTACACAAGTGTGAAAAGTGGTTTTTCAACACTATCACAAGTGCAAAAAGTGTTTTTTCCACACTAATACAAGTGCAAAGTGGTTTCCTGCAACAACACAAGTGTGAAAAGTGGTTTTTCAACACTAACACAAGTGCGAAAAGTGGTCTTTCAACACTAACACAAGTGCGAAAAGTGGTTATTCCACACTAATACAAGTGCAAAAGTGGTTTCCTGCACCAACACAAGTGCGAAAAGTGGTTTTTCAACACTATCACAAGTGCAAAAAGTGTTTTTTCCACAGTAATACAAGTGCAAAAGTGGTATCCTGCACCAACACAAGTGCGAAAAGTGGTTTTTCAACACTAACACAAGTGCAAAAAGTGGTTTTTCAACACTATCACAAGTGCAAAAAGTGTTTTTTCCACACTAATACAAGTGCAAAAGTGGTTTCCTGCACCAACACAAGTGTGAAAAGTGGTTTTTCAACACTAACACAAGTGCGAAATGTGGTTTTTCAACACTAACACAAGTGCAAAAAGTGGTTTTTCAACACTAACACAAGTGCGAAAAGTGGTTTTTCCACACTAATACAAGTGCAAAAGTGGTTTCCTGCACCAACACAAGTGCGAATAGTGGTTTTTCAACACTAACACAAGTGCGAAAAGTGGTTTTTCAACACTAACACAAGTGCGAAAAGTGGTTTCTCCACACTAATACAAGTGCAAAAGTGGTTTCCTGCACCAACACAAGTGCGAAAAGTGGTTTTTCAACACTAACACAAGTGCGAAAAGTGGTTTTTCAACACTATCACAAGTGCAAAAAGTGTTTTTTCCACACTAATACAAGTGCAAAAGTGGTTTCCTGCACCAACACAAGTGCGAAAAGTGGTTTTTCAACACTAACACAAGTGCGAAAAGTGGTTTTTTAATACTATCACAAGTGCAAAAAGTGTTTTTCCACACTAATACAAGTGCAAAACTGGTTTCCTGCACCAACACAAGTGCGAAAAGTGGTTTTTCAACACTAACACAAGTGCGAAAAGTGGTTTTTCAACACTATCACAAGTGCAAAAAGTGTTTTTTCCACACTAATACAAGTGCAAAAGTGGTTTCCTGCACCAACACAAGTGTGAAAAGTGGTTTTTCAACACTAACACAAGTGCAAAAAGTGGTTTTTCAACACTATCACAAGTGCAAAAAGTGTTTTTTCCACACTAATACAAGTGCAAAAGTGGTTTCCTGCAACAACACAAGTGTGAAAAGTGGTTTTTCAACACTAACACAAGTGCGAAAAGTGCTTTTTCAACACTAACACAAGTGCGAAAAGTGGTTTTTCCACACTAATACAAGTGCAAAAGTGGTTTCCTGCACCAACACAAGTGCGAAAAGTGGTTTTTCAACACTATCACAAGTGCAAAAAGTGTTTTTTCCACAGTAATACAAGTGCAAAAGTGGTATCCTGCACCAACACAAGTGCGAAAAGTGGTTTTTCAACACTAACACAAGTGCAAAAAGTGGTTTTTCAACACTATCACAAGTGCAAAAAGTGTTTTTTCCACACTAATACAAGTGCAAAAGTGGTTTCCTGCACCAACACAAGTGTGAAAAGTGGTTTTTCAACACTAACACAAGTGTGAAAAGTGGTTTTTCAACACTAACACAAGTGCAAAAAGTGGTTTTTCAACACTAACACAAGTGCGAAAAGTGGTTTTTCCACACTAATACAAGTGCAAAAGTGGTTTCCTGCACCAACACAAGTGCGAATAGTGGTTTTTCAACACTAACACAAGTGCGAAAAGTGGTTTTTCAACACTAACACAAGTGCGAAAAGTGGTTTCTCCACACTAATACAAGTGCAAAAGTGGTTTCCTGCACCAACACAAGTGCGAAAAGTGGTTTTTCAACACTAACACAAGTGCGAAAAGTGGTTTTTCAACACTATCACAAGTGCAAAAAGTGTTTTTTTCCACACTAATACAAGTGCAAAAGTGGTTTCCTGCACCAACACAAGTGCGAAAAGTGGTTTTTGCAACACTAACACAAATGCGAAAAGTGGTTTTTTAATACTATCACAAGTGCAAAAAGTGTTTTTTCCACACTAATACAAGTGCAAAAACTGGTTCCTGCACCAACACAAGTGCGAAAAGTGGTTTTTCAACACTAACACAAGTGCGAAAAGTGGTTTTTCAACACTATCACAAGTGCAAAAAGTGTTTTTTCCACACTAATACAAGTGCAAAAGTGGTTTCCTGCACCAACACAAGTGTGAAAAGTGGTTTTTCAACACTTACACAAGTGCGAAAAGTGGTTTTTCAACACTTACACAAGTGCGAAAAGTGGGTTTTCCACACTAATACAAGTGCAAAAGTGGTTTCCTGCACCAACACAAGTGTGAAAAGTGGTTTTTCAACACTAACACAAGTGCGAAAAGTGGTTTTTTCAACACTATCACAAGTGCAAAAAGTGTTTTTTCCACACTAATACAAGTGCAAAAGTGGTTTCCTGCAACAAACACAAGTGTGAAAAGTGGTTTTTCAACACTAACACAAGTGCGAAAAGTGGTTTTTCAACACTAACACAAGTGCGAAAAGTGGTTTTTCCACACTAATACAAGTGCAAAAGTGGTTCCTGCACCAACACAAGTGCGAAAAGTGGTTTTTCAACACTATCACAAGTGCAAAAAGTGTTTTTTCCACAGTAATACAAGTGCAAAAGTGGTATCCTGCACCAACACAAGTGCGAAAAGTGGTTTTTCAACACTAACACAAGTGCAAAAAGTGGTTTTTCAACACTATCACAAGTGCAAAAAGTGTTTTTTCCACACTAATACAAGTGCAAAAGTGGTTTCCTGCACCAACACAAGTGTGAAAAGTGGTTTTTCAACACTAACACAAGTGTGAAAAGTGGTTTTTCAACACTAACACAAGTGCAAAAAGTGGTTTTTCAACACTAACACAAGTGCGAAAAGTGGTTTTTCCACACTAATACAAGTGCAAAAGTGGTTTCCTGCACCAACACAAGTGCGAATAGTGGTTTTTCAACACTAACACAAGTGCGAAAAGTGGTTTTTCAACACTAACACAAGTGCGAAAAGTGGTTTCTCCACACTAATACAAGTGCAAAAGTGGTTTCCTGCACCAACACAAGTGCGAAAAGTGGTTTTTCAACACTAACACAAGTGCGAAAAGTGGTTTTTCAACACTATCACAAGTGCAAAAAGTGTTTTTTCCACACTAATACAAGTGCAAAAGTGGTTTCCTGCACCAACACAAGTGCGAAAAGTGGTTTTTCAACACTAACACAAATGCGAAAAGTGGTTTTTTAATACTATCACAAGTGCAAAAAGTGTTTTTTCCACACTAATACAAGTGCAAAACTGGTTTCCTGCACCAACACAAGTGCGAAAAGTGGTTTTTCAACACTAACACAAGTGCGAAAAGTGGTTTTTCAACACTATCACAAGTGCAAAAAGTGTTTTTTCCACACTAATACAAGTGCAAAAGTGGTTTCCTGCACCAACACAAGTGTGAAAAGTGGTTTTTCAACACTTACACAAGTGCGAAAAGTGGTTTTTCAACACTTACACAAGTGCGAAAAGTGGTTTTCAACACTAACACAAGTGCGAAAAGTGGTTTTTCCACACTAATACAAGTGCAAAAGTGGTTTCCTGCACTAACACAAGTGCGAAAAGTGGTTTTTCAACACTATCATAAGTGCAAAAAGTGTTTTTTTCCACACTAATACAAGTGCAAAAGTGATTTCCTGCACCAACACAAGTGCGAAAAGTGGTTTTCAACACTAACACAAGCGCGACATGTGGTTTTTCAACACTATCACAAGTGCAAAAAGTGTTTTTCCACACTAATACAAGTGCAAAAGTGGTTTCCTGCACCAACACAAGTGTGAAAAGTGGGTTTTCAACACTAACACAAGTGCGAAAAGTGGTTTTTCAACACTAACACAAGTGCGAAAAGTGGTTTTTCAACACTAACACAAGTGCGAAAAGTGGTTTTTCCACACTAATACAAGTGCAAAAGTGGTTTCCTGCACCAACACAAGTGCGAATAGTGGTTTCTCAACACTAACACAAGTGCGAAAAGTGGTTTTTCAACACTAACACAAGTGCGAAAAGTGGTTTTCCACACTAATACAAGTGCAAAAGTGGTTTCCTGCACCAACACAAGTGCGAAAAGTGGTTTTTCAACACTAACACAAGTGCGAAAAGTGGTTTTTCAACACTATCACAAGTGCAAAAAGTGTTTTTTCCACACTAATACAAGTGCAAAAGTGGATTCCTGCACCAACACAAGTGTGAAAAGTGGTTTTTCAACACTAACACAAGTGCGAAAAGTGGTTTTTCAACACTAACACAAGTGCGAAAAGTGGTTTTTCCACACTAATACAAGTGCAAAAGTGGTTTCCTGCACCAACACAAGTGCGAAAAGTGGTTTTTCAACACTATCACAAGTGCGAAAAGTGGTTTTTCAACACTAACACAAGTGCAAAAAGTGGTTTTTCAACACTATCACAAGTGCAAAAAGTGTTTTTTCCACACTAATACAAGTGCAAAAGTGGTTTCCTGCACCAACACAAGTGTGAAAAGTGGTTTTTCAACACTAACACAAGTGCGAAAAGTGGTTTTTCAACACTAACACAAGTGTGAAAAGTGGTTTTTCAACACTAACACAAGTGCGAAAAGTGGTTTTTCCACACTAATACAAGTGCAAAAGTGGTTTCCTGCACCAACACAAATGCGAAAAGTGGTTTTTCAACACTAACACAAGTGCGAAAAGTGGTTTTTCAACACTAACACAAGTGCGAAAAGTGGTTTATCAACACTATCACAAGTGCAAAAAGTGTTTTTTCAACACTAACACAAGTGCGAAAAGTGGTTTTTCAACACTAACACAAGTGCGAAAAGTGGTTTATCAACACTATCACAAGTGCGAAAAGTGGTTTATCAACACTATCACAAGTGCGAAAAGTGGTTTTTCAACACGAACACAAGTGCGAAAAGTGGTTTATCAACACTATCACAAGTGCGAAAAGTGGTTTATCAACACGAACACAAGTGCGAAAAGTGGTTTATCAACACTATCACAAGTGCGAAAAGTGGTTTTTCAACACGAACACAAGTGTGAAAAGTGGTTTATCAACACTATCACAAGTGCGAAAAGTGTTTTTTCCACACTAATACAAGTGCAAAAGTGGTTTCCTGCACCAACACAAGTGCGAAAAGTGGTTTTTCAACACTAACACAAGTGCGAAAAGTGGTTTATCAACACTATCACAAGTGCGAAAAGTGGTTTTTCAACACAAACACAAGTGCGAAAAGTGGTTTTTCAACACTAACACAAGTGCGAAAAGTGGTTTCCTGCACCAACACAAGTGCGAAAAGTGGTTTTTCAACACTAACACAAGTGCGAAAAGTGGTTTTTCAACACTATCACAAGTGCAAAAAGTGTTTTTTCCACACTAATACAAGTGCAAAAGTGGTTTCCTGCACCAACACAAGTGTGAAAAGTGGATTTTCAACACTAACACAAGTGCAAAAAGTGGTTTTTCAACACTATCACAAGTGCAAAAAGTGTTTTTTGCACACTAATACAAGTGCAAAAGTTGTTTCCTGCACCAACACAAGTGTGAAAAGTGGTTTTTCAACACTTACACAAGTGCGAAAAGTGGTTTTTCAACACTAACACAAGTGCGAAAAGTGGTTTTTCCACACTAATACAAGTGCAAAAGTGGTTTCCTGCACAAACACAAGTGCGAATAGTGGTTTTTCAACACTAACACAAGTGCGAAAAGTGGTTTTTCCACACTAATTTAAGTGCAAAAGTGGTTTCCTGCACCAACACAAGTGCGAATAGTGGTTTTTCAACACTAACACAAGTGCGAAAAGTGGTT